>NC_058024.1:1673344-1735438 GCF_019176455.1 Solea senegalensis
AGAGGCACAGACCGAGGCTGCCGCTGCTTTTTCACACCTGCATGAGAGAGAGTAACAATCAAGTGGTGAAAAGGACTGCTCATTTTGAAGTGTTCTGATGAGGTACTGACACTGTGGTCAAAGCTGACAGTGCTGTGAGAACATGGCTGCCAGACACAAGGAAGAACTCATTTTTGCCTCACATCGCAAAATGCCAGAAGTTTGTAAACCACTCACTCTCCCACACCAAACCCTATAGAGACAATCAGTGATTTTAGCTTGCAGGGACACAGGAGCTGCTAGTCGTCTGCTACCTCGTGTGGTCAGACAAACAGACAGACAGACGACTTTATTATCACTTTGTTACATTACATTACATGTCATTTAGCAGACGCTTTTATCCAAAGCGACTTACAATAATGTTACAACTTTGTGCAACTAAGGTTAATCTGAACAAACGATTTTAAGACATTTGAAATAAGACATTTGAACGTAGTGAGAAAATCAGTGATTTTAACATCACACACAAGAGTTGTTGATCCACTGCTGCCTCCATCACTCGGTTCTAATGTCTTATTTTGTCACTTCAGTGTTTGAAATCCTTTGTCCAGCTTGACCTCAGTGACACAAAGTGACCACACGAGGCAGCAGAGGACCAGCAGCTCCTGTGTCCCCACAGCTAAAATCTCCTAAACTGACAGATTTTGTTTGCCGTGTCTTTTATTAAGAGGCCAACATCTTAGCCGGCAGCCATGTTTCCATTCAAAGTGTGCCTGTCTGTCTCAGGCTTCGACAGCAGGTGGCGCCCACAGCACAGTCTGCAGTGACTGTGTCTGTACCTAACACTTACTACATCTCACTTTTTAATGCTTATGGAAGTAGCATTTTTCTTTTTGGGATTCATTTGTTTGTGTTCACATTTATGTTTGTTTTAACAATAAACTTAAATTCACCTCTTGCAGTATCAACTTCTCTCCCCTCTACTCTCCTGTGTCTCCTTTGGAGGAGGTTCTGGCTGGAGTTTCCGTGGGCTTTATCTTGCATGCAAAACAGCACCAAGTGCACCTGCCTTTACACCAATCAGCCACAACAATAAATCAGGTAACTGGTTCAAATGCCATAGCAGAACAATGTGCAGTGCAAAAGTCTCAGAGCAGCAGCAGCCACTGCCGCCGTCTCTGATGGTTGCTCTGAAATAGTTACCAGCTGTCAATGACTTTAACTCGTACAACAACCTTTTTCTCAGCAGATGCATGTTGACAAATTGCGCTTTTCCATTATACAGTTTGTTATACATTGGAGCTCGACTTGACTCTGGTTCTTGTTTCTGTGCTCTGTCAGTGATAGAACCTGGTAGCTGCTCTGACGAGGTTCAGCTCATACTGAAATGTGACGTCAGACTGACGGCCTCTGATTGGTCAGAGAGTGTCGTCACTGAAGAGTCATGAGAAAAATCTACTTAAAATTCCAAAATCTGCTTAACATACCAAAATCTACTTATAATTCCAAAATCTACTTAAAATTCCAAAATCTACTTAAAATTCCAAAATCTGCTTAACATACCAAAATCTACTTATAATTCCAAAATCTACTTAAAATTCCAAAATCTACTTATAATTCCAAAATCTACTTATAATTCCAAAATCTACTTAAAATTTAAAATCTACTCAAAAAACTACATTATAAAATACCCAAAATCTGTTTATAGTTCCGAAATCTAATAATTCCAAAATCTACTTATAATTCCAAAATCTATTTATAATTCCAAAATCTACTTATAATTGCAAAATCTACTTATAATTGCAAAATCTAATTATAATTGCAAAATCTAATTATAATCCCTAATCCCTCCGATTGGTCAGTGTCGTCTCTGAAGAGTCATGAGCTCGACGTCCGACACAAGAATCAAAGACAACAATGTCCAACTGATCAAAGTTAAAAAGACTAAATTCGTGAAAACATTAACGTTAATCTGCAACATTTAGCAAAGCAAATGTGTTTAACAGAGGAGTCTGGTGGATTTAGCGATCGTGACCACGTTCAGTGGTATTTCAGTTCAGTGACTGAAGGACTGAACCATTCTGTCAACTAATGATTCAGTTTCACCCAAAACAACGGCTTTACAAGTCACGAGTTTGTGTTTGTGTTGCGTAGAATCTTTTTTAAATTTTGTATAAGTGATACTTAAACTGTTAAAATGACAAATATTTAATGTTAAAATCATACACATGTCACAATATGACGCTGATTTTCATGTCATGTGGAATTTAAGGATCTGTAATGTCACTTAAAACTTAGTCAAATTCTTCTGTTTCGCTTCATGATGTCACACATGACATGACATTTAATATTGATGAATATTGTGACAGGAAATATCAAAGATGTTAATGACAAAAAAAAGAGTAGAAAAGTGTTACCATCGTCTTACCATCGTCTTCGTCGGATTTTAGCTCCACTTCCACAGGATAATGGTCGCTCACTTTCAGAGCCTGAAAGACAAACCGTTAGAGTTTTAGAAAATATTTACATTTAAGAAGCTGAAAATAACAGAAAGTAGAAAATATTCACATTTAAGAAGCTGAAAATGACAGAAAGTAGAAACTATTCACATTTAAGAAGCTGAAAATAACAGAAAGTAGAAAATATTCACATTTAAGAAGCTGAAAGAAAAAACAAACACTGTGTGTGAATGAAGACCTGACCTGCTCCTCAGTGAGTCCGTACGCCTTCTGGAAGTTGAAAGGTTTGGCAGAGTTTGGTACAACAGCCTGAAGAACGTCATCTCCATAAACCACGATCCTGAACAGACGAGAGTCGCTTTCTTACAGACGCTCACAAAACAAATGGACGAGGAAATATAATCCCAAAACTAACAACATCCAGACAATAATAGACAAAAATAAGAGTGAAAAAATCTTCATCAATCACTTGGCTCAGCCTATTTTATTTTTATTAAACCTTTTATTTTTTTTTACCTGGAAGAAGACCCTGAGACGTTAAAACACATAAAATGTACAGTCTCACTAGTTCCACCTACAGGACATAAAGTGATAGTTCAGGTAGATAGTGCGGCGCTTTTGTCAGCTTTATCCCACAATATCTTCAGAAGACGTCGTTCACGTCTTCACCTCACTGTTAGAATGACTGAAGTTTGTAAAGCACTCACTCTCCCACACCAAATCTCATAGAGAATATCAGTGATTTTAGCTGCAGGGACATAGGAGCTGCTGGTCCTCTGCTGCCTCGTGTGGTCACTTTGTGTCACTAAAATAAGTCTGAACATAAATATTCTAATGCCAAATTCACAAAATTAGATATTTGAACTTAGCAATGGAGGCAGCAGTGGATCAACAACTCGTGTGTGTGTGATGTTTTAGATTTTCTCTATGGACTTTGGTGTGGGAGAGTGAGGGCTTTACAAACTTTAGTTTACACAAGTAAAAGTCTGTCTAACAGTGAGATAAAGACGTAAACGTGTTCTGAAGAGCTGGCGTAGATTTTAGTGTTTTTCTGACAGTGTCAAAAAAACCCTATCACTTTAGAATAAAGAACTCTAAATATGCTTAATAGCGTAATTTTCTGGCTTTTTAAAAACGGGATTAGAATCATTTCTATAAGAAGTTGTGAACTCATGACTACTGTTTTCCACTCACTAGACAGATTCATTGTGTGAACTGTTGGGGTTCTCTGCTCTCTTTGATGTTGTCTATGTACAGTGCCTTGAGATAGTGTATGTTATGATTTGGCGATATACAAATAAAATTGAATTGAATTGAATTGAATAGACAGACTAGTCAAGTTAGTTTGTAGTTAGGATCCGCATCCACGAGAACTGTGCAGATTCCAGTATTCATGTATGAAGGATATAAAACCCTGGGGGGTCTGGGGCTCCTTCCTCTGAACATTTTCAGTTAAGTAGATGCCATTTCCTGTATTCTAGTGCATTTTAACACCATTTTAGATAATCCTGGTTCTGTGAGATACAGTTCTGGCTCAATATAGATCAACAAAGTGCCCAACATAAAAATCATTGCAACAGTAATGTTTCATAGTATATCTTTGTCTTAATAGTCTTCTGGAGTTTAGTGTGTTTTTTTCACCCAAGTGGACAGTTTAGCACATTCTTGGCTCCAAATAGCGCACCACTTTTGCCCCCCCCTCCCCCCCACCCCGGTTCACACCACTGGTACCTGTCGTAGGTGTGGTTGTTGCCGGTGCTGGCCGTGGTGTCAACGTCATCGCTGATCAGCCAGTGGAAGTTCTTGTCGTTACGTATCCGGATGTCCTTCATCGCTCTCTTGGAGACATACGAGCCGTCGGCGTTGAAGTCGCCCAGGATCATGACGTTCTGGAGACACAGGAGGAAAACGAAGATTCTCTCAGGTGTGCAGACCGTTCAGTCATCTTAACCATCGACAATTTCAGCCAACAAAGCCTGACTTCATAAAAACCTACATCAGTTTAAATCTATGACATGTTAGATCAATGAGTATGAGTTTTATACTATTTATCTCACAGTAAAAGAGCTTTTTTCCCCCTGTAATCTGAGCTGTCACCGATGATGTCACCTCTTACATCAGTGTGCCACTTTTGCTTAATGTGCAGGAAAACATCGTACAGCTCGTCCAGCTCCTTCTCCGAGTCTTCTGGTTTGGTGTGAACGGGGATCAGCACAAGGTCCTGCAGCACTGTGACACACACACACGTACATTCAGTGAGCTGTGTCCCACCTGACAATGTCATATTAATTGTTTTGTTTTTACATGTTTCCACCTGTGTTGAGACATCTGAATCGCAGAATGTAGGGGTCTCGGGCGAAAACGTCCCCTCCCTCCATCAGCTCATCGTCAAACTGATACGAGCCCACGAGATCGACCATGTCGTCCCTAAAAAACGTTTATAAACATCACACATTTACAAACGTCACACGTTTACAAATGTCACGTTTACAAACATGACACGTTCACAAACATGACACTTTTACAAACATGAAACGTTTATAAACATGACCCGTTTACAAACATGACCCGTTTACATACGTCACACATTTACAAACATCACACGTTTACAAATGTCACATGTTTACAAACATGACACTTTTACAAACATTACACGTTTACAAACATGACACATTTACAAACGTCACACGTTCACAAACATGACACGTTCACAAACATGACACGTTTACAAACATGACACATTTACAAACGTCACACGTTTACAAACATGACCCGTTTACAAATGTCACATGTTTACAAACATGACACAAACATGCGGTGATGCTGTGTGTCTCCCGTGAACTCACCTGTACAAGAACATGAACTGTTCCTTGTAACGCGTTCGCCCCAAGCGACTGCTGATGGTCAGAGTGTAGTGATGCTTGTTGTTGTATCTGACACACACAATATGAATGATTATTAAATTTACATACTTCAAAGACAAAACAACCCTGTTTTTTCTTCCTGTAATTTATGTGCAGTAATAATGATCACATTGACAACACAATCAGAACTAACCATCAGCAACAACTAACCCACATGAACATGACCAGTGTGACTCACTTGTTCAGAGCGTCAACAAAGGTTTTTACAGATTCTCCACTGATGTCGACAACTTCAAGAATCAAGATGATGTCATAACGAGACACGATCTGAGAGACAGACACGCAGACAGACAGACAGAGAGAGAGACACAGACACAGAGAGAGAGAGAGACAGACACCATGTTTTCAAGTTGTTTTGAAATTTCAAGTTTACTTAATTGTGCGTGCGTGCGTGCGTGCGTGCGTGCATCAGGGGCATTTTATTCCAGCACACTATACTAAAACGCCTTAACCGCGTCCCCAACACCTGCATAAAGACTGAAAAACACGCGTGTGCTACACGTGCATACAGGAACGCGTATTGCGAGTACACCAAATAATGAGGGTGACGGGTGATAAGTGTCATGCCACGTGTGAACGCAGCAGAAGCCTGTGCGAATGCTCATCTCAATGTACAAATAATGATTTAGTATATAATTGAATTTAATATTATTAATTATTTATTTTTATTAAAACAATGGAACAATGACACCCGTCTGTCAATTGAAAGTTAATGAATTTACACGCGCACGTTAGAGGTTTGATGTCATCGCATAGATGCTGTACATGCGTTTTTAGTATAGTGTGCGTGTGTGTGCGTGTGTGTGTGTGTGCATGCGTGTGTGTGTGTGTGTGTGCGTGTGTGTGTGTGTGTGTGAGACCTTGGTCAGTATGTTGAGAACATCGGGGTCGGACACTTTGCTCCTTCCGAACTTCTGAATGTTGAAAGATGCGACTTTCATGGTTTCTGAGAGACAGAGACAGACAGACAGAGAGAGAGAGGATGAAAATAATGATCATACAGTGAATGTATATATATATATATATATATATATATATATATAGATAGATATACACACAAACAACACTACCGGTCAACCGTTTTAGAACACCCCAATTTTTCCAGTTATTTATTGAAAATGATGCATTTTAATGTCTCATTGTACTGAAAGCACAGAACAAATAAAAGTTCTTCCCAACTCTGTTGCAGAAGTTCCCATAAATGTGTGGCACTTGTAGGTTACTTTGCTTTCACTCTTCTGTCCAGTTCATCCCAAACCAGCTCGATGGGGTTTAAGTCTGGAGACTGTGCCACTCCATGTTTTCAAGCTTACCATCCTGAGGTAGTTCTGGCATAGCTTGGACGTATGTTTTGGGTCATTATCTTGCTGTAGGATGAACCCCTGACCAGGTGCATACCAGAGGCTACTGCATGGCGCTGCAGAATGCTGTGGTAGCCGCTTTGGTTCAGGGTGCCTCTCACTCTGTACAAGTCACCAACCCTGGATCCAAGAAAAACAGCCCCAGACCATCACGCTTCCTCCTCCATGTTTGACAGTTGATGTCACACACTGAGGAACCATCCATCCGCCGACTCGACGGTGTATGAAACTCCTGCGGGATGACTTTGATTCATCAGTTCATAACACCTTCTTCCAGTCTTCAGTCGTCCATTGGCGGTGTTTCATGGCCCAGGCAAGCCTCTTCTTCGTACTCTGACGTCTTAGCAATAGCTTTCTTGCTGCAACTCAACCGTTCAAACCTGCAACTCTAAGTCTTCTCTTCACAGTTGAAACTGAGACTTGCTTACTATGACCAATATTAAGCTGTGCTTGAAGCTGTTGACTTCCAGAAACTTGTCTTCTGATTCTGTTGTGGCTTTGGGTCTGTCAGAGTGTCTCACTTCCATTGTTAATTGCCCTTTTCTTGCCATTGTTATGATAACACACTACTTTCTGCAGTACAATACTGTTCAAATGATGCTCACAAGGTTATGGTACCACAGTGTGTTTCTACACTACTTTTATGCAGACAGAGGGGGTTGTAAGTAATAAAGAAATGTTGGAACACCTGTAGGAATTGGTAGCACCAACTTTCAAGGCTTGATCAACCTCCATTGCTGCAGAATAGCTCTAAGTTGTTAACCCATTTCTTGTTCCCTGAAAAAGGCCATTCTGAAATGTATATTATTTCTCTGTTTTGGGTAACCTCACCTTTTTTTAACCTCTAGCAGTTCACTACTTACTTTTGTACCATTTCAAGCTATTCATTAGACTTGAATGGCTTGAATTTCAATAAAAAATTGGAAAAATTGGGGTGTTCTAAAACCTTTGACCGGTAGTGTGTATATATGTATATGTATATATATATATATATATATATATATGAATAGAATTCAGCAGGTACACATCTAAGATTTCTATTCTAAAGACACACATGTTTTTCATACTGAATCCATGACGCCGTTAAATTCAGACCATGTGTGACTATGAAACGCTCTTCTTCAAAGGACTGAGCTGCTTTTCTAAAGAAAGAAACAAACACAGACAGAAAAGCTGTTAAGGGAAGATAAAAAAGCTTGACTTGTTTGGACAAGTTTTCCACAGAGAAGTGACTCTGCCCACTGAAACCTCCTTTACATCAACACATTAGGTAAATTCTTTGCCTTTGTTTACTTTAAAAAGACGAGTTTGTGCTCGTCCAAGACGGAAAACTGAGAAACAGACAAGAGAGTGTGTTAGTGTTCTCTAATAAAAGTCTAATTATATACAAACAATACATATGTAATAAAGAGGCGGCTGAAAGAGGCGGCTTCTTAAATGTGAATATTTTCTATTTGATGTTATTTTTCAGCTTCTTAAATGTGAATATTTTCTACTTTCTGTCATTTTTCAGCTTCTTTAAAGTGAATATTTTATACTTTCTGTCATTTTCAGCTTCTTAAATGTGAATATTTTCTATTTTCTGTTATTTTTCAGTTTCTTAAATGTGAATATTTTCTATTTGATGTTATTTTTCAGCTTCTTAAATGTGAATATTTTCTATTTTCTGTTATTTTTCAGTTTCTTGTTATTTTCTGTTATTTATTTTCAGCTTCTTAAATGTGAATATTTTCTACTTTCTGTCATTTTCAGCTTCTTAAAGTGAATATTTTATACTTTCTGTCATTTTCAGCTTCTTAAATGTGATATTTTTTCTATTTTTCTGTTATTTTTCAGTTTCTTAAATGTGAATATTTTCTTTGATGTTATTTTTCAGCTTCTTAAATGTGAATATTTTCTATTTTCTGTTATTTTCAGTTTCTTAAATGTGAATATTTTCATTTGATGTTATTTTCAGCTTCTTAAATGTGAATATTTTCTACTTTCTGTCATTTTTCAGCTTCTTTAAAGTGAATATTTTATACTTTCTGTCATTTTCAGCTTCTTAAATGTGAATATTTTCTATTTTCTGTTATTTTTCAGTTTCTTAAATGTGAATATTTTCTACTTAATGTCATTTTTCAGTTTCTTAAATGTGAATATTTTTCTACTTAATGTCATTTTCCAGCTTCTTAAATGTGAATATTTTCTACTTTCTGTCATTTTTCAGCTTCTTAAATGTGAATATTTTCTATTTTCTGTTATTTTTTAGTTTCTTAAATGTGAATATTTTCTATTTTCTGTTATTTTCCAGCTTCTGAAATGTGAATATTTTCTACTTTCTGTCATTTTTCAGCTTCTGAAATGTTAAATATTAACATGTTAAATGTCTTAAATGTCAAATATTTTTATACGTTTGACAAACACTGATCGATATTTTCTGACATTTTCTGGAGCCAGCAAGTGATCGTTGGATGAATGGATGATTAAATTAAGCCCTGACTTTCTCTCAGTTCACCAACAGTGAATGTTTTCTCTAATAATTCTGATTTATTAGTGGATGCACGACAACAAAGCTCTTTTGTTAATGATGAGATTAAAATATCCATAATCATGACAGATAAAGTCATAAATTTGAGATAAAAAGTCAGAATAAGGACATTTAACGCACCCTTTAAACCTTTTTAAAAAATCCAACGCATATGTGTTTTACATTTATTTAAATATCATGAATCGCCATCATTTTGATACAAAAAAAAACAAAACTGGAAACGTAGCTTTTGTCTGATGTAAAGACTTCTGTGTGTGTGTGTGTGTGTGTGCGTGTGTGCGTGTGTGTGTGTGTGTGCGTGTGTGTGTGTGTGTGTGTGTGTGTGTGTGTGTGTGTGTGTGCGTGTGGGTGCGTGTGTCTGTGTGTGTGTGTGTGTGTGTGTGTGAGAGACTCACTTCACCTGAGTGCGACCTCAGGAATTCACCTGAAAAACAATAACACAAGAGACGAGTGGTTCCTCACCTGCAGGAGAACCAGAACTTTGTCTGCTGCTGCTGTGGTCAGGACCAGGACCAGGACCAGGACCAGGATCAGGATCAGGATCAGGATCAGGGATCAAAGGTCAGATGTGTGTTCTCCTCGGTCACAGAATTGCACACAGCTCTGTGATCTCTGCAGCGACAGCTCTTGAGTTTCCGTCCGCTGCCAGAGGCAACATTTCTGTTGTGCAGAAGTCTGACCACAGGGCGACGTGATTGGTCGAGAGCCAAAAGAAAGCAGAGAAGACCCCGCCCCATCATGGTTTCCTGTTCTGTGTGTGTGTGTGCCTGCCCATGTCCTCTTAAAAACCTGTTCTGTCATAAACCAGTCGTCCTCCTGGAGACCAAAACCTGGTCCTATTGAGGCAGAACCTCATTTCTGAGGAACTGGTTAAAGTTTTTGTTTGTTTGTGACAGGGTATTTGAATAGTGGTATTATTGTCTTCCCCGGTGTGTGTAACTGTGTGTGTCTGTGTGTGTCTGTGTGTGTCTGTATGTATGTGTGTGTGTATCTGTGTGTGTATATGTGTGTGTGTGTGTGTGTGTGTATGTGTATGTGTATGTGTCTCTGTGTGTGTATGTGTATGTGTGTATATGTGTTTGTGTGTTGTCTGTGTGTGTGTGTATCTGTGTGTATCTGTGTGTGTGTCTGTGGCAGCAGATCTTCATTAACATCAATGAAACTGAGCTTTGTTTATCTGCACTGGTGTGTTTACTGTCAGCTGCACTGATGGGTGTGGTCATGTGAGTGTGGTCATGTGAGTGTGGTCATGTGAGTGCTTCACACCCGTTTTCACAGTTGCCAGCAGCACAGTGTCTCTGATGATGATGATGATGATGAAGTAATCAGCTGGGTCATCGGCTTAAATCTATGACACATCAGATAAATCAATCAATAACATTTCTTTACTGGTTTATCTCACACTCACTCCCCCACACCAAACCCCAGAGAGAAAATCAGTGATTTTAGCTGCTGGTCCTCTGCTGCCTCGTGTGGTCACTTTGTGTCACTGAAGTCAATCTGAAGCAAGCATCGGCTTTTTTTTTAAAGCCTAAGTGACAAAATCAGACATTAGAACTTAGTGATGGAGGCAGCAGTGGATCAACAACTCCTGTGTGTGTGATGTTAAAATCATTCATTTTCTCTATGGGGTTTGGTGTGGGAGAGTGAGTGGTTTACAAACGTCAGTTTCCTGTTTGTCTCACAGTGAGATAAAGACGTGAACATGTGACGTAGAAATTGTGGACTTAAACTGACGTAGATTGTTTTGTTCAGTGGCTGTGTGTTTTTGTATGTTTTCACTAACACAAGTCTCCTGTCGCCACACAACGCCTTTACAAAAAAGAAAAAGAAACTCTAAGCGAACGTAAACTTTAACATGGACTCTGTCTCTTTGGTGTTTTGTCGTCAGGGACCACCGTAGACCACCGTAGACCACTGTAGACCACCGTAGACTCTCTCCTGTTAGAGTCTGTCTCGTCCCAGTTTTCCTGTCTCAACACGAGGTTCATCACGTCAACAAAACACAGGCGTTCCCATGTTTCTGTGGGTTTTTCTCTTCTCCATCAGTCTGGATGAATGTTGTGTTGTACTTTTCCATTCCCACAGGACCAGGAGTCGGCCTGCGAGACACAGCATGTCGTTCTTTCCCAGGAATCTTCCCATGTAAGGTGAGCTGACATCATGAGGTGATATCAGTGTCCCAGAGGAGGATTAGTTCCCTGCATTTACAAAAAAACACAAACAATCATAAATGAATTTATGAGAATTGAGTCGAAATGTTGAGAATAAGTCTGAAATATCTTAAATTAAGTTTTCAGAAACAACAGTAACATACATATGAAGGTCTGTCAATCACTAATAATATTATATATATAATGTTCTTATCACTGTTTGTACTTTATTCATGAAAAAGTTCAACTTTATTCTCAAAATGCTCAAAAAAGGAAAATAATCTTTGTCCTCATTTATCATGTGACATTTTATTTTTGTCAAATTCATCGTTGACTCCTCAAAATAAAACATATGGACAAAGCTCCGCCCCTTTCATGCCATCATCCAGACGCTCAAAGCTGATCAGCTGGTGTGAAAATAGTAAATGCTAATGTTAGCAGGCTAAACTTTGACACACACAGGAATGTTTCTGTGCTTTATCGATTTTAGTAACAGTCAGTCTGCTGGTGGATGAAAGAACAGCTCATTATTTGGCAGTCAGTCTGCTGGTGGATGAAAGAACAGCTCATTATTTGGCAGGCAGTCTGCTGGTGGATGAAAGAAAGCTCATTATTTGGCAGTCAGTCTGCTGGTGGATGAAAGGACAGCTCATTATTTGGCAGGCAGTCTGCTGGTATATGAAAGAACAGCTCATTATTTGGCAGGCAGTCTGTGGGTGGCTGTATGATAAGCTCATTATTTGGCTTAGCCCTTCCATACAGCTGTTGCAGTGGTTTTTTGAACATTAATAACGTGCTCTTTTTTTTTTTTTTTTTTTACAGTTGGACGATAATTTGACGTTGTTTAAGTAACCATAGTAACACTGTTACTGTTAAGTATCATTTCTTAAGACTGCTAAAAACGACATGCACGACACTATTAATTTTTCGTGCACTTTAATAAATTAGTTTTTCTTTATTTAAGTAAGTCATTATGATACTATTAGGGCTGCACAGTTGGTGTAGTGGTTAGCACTCTCGCCTTGCAGCGAGAAGACCCAGGTTCGAGCCCTGGTTGGAACAAGGGCCTTTCTGCATGGAGTTTGCATGTTCTCCCCGTGTGTGCGTGGGTTCTCTCCGAGTTCTCCGGGCTTCCTCCCACAGTCCAAAAACATGCAATGTGGGGATTAGGTAAATTGGACACCCTAAATTGACCATAGGTGTGAGAGTTAATGGTTGTTTGTCTCTATGTGTGTGTGGCCCTGCGATGGACTGGCGAACTGTCCGGTGTACCCCGCCTATCGCCCGATGTAGCTGAGATTGACACAGCACCCCTGTGACCCTCTGGTGGAGGATAAAGCGGTAGATGATGGATTATGATACTATTATTACGTATATTTTACATAGCATATCGTATATAGATCACGTATTGTGCCTTACATAAAAGACATAAAGACATAAAAGCACCAGACCAGAACTTATCAATCAAAAGAAGCAAAAACCAAAATTCAAAATTACAGTTACATAAATATACTTAACACTGGTGTTGATGAGTTTTATTGCAAAATACAAAACAAAAAACAACTTTATTGCCATGAGAAGAAGACATTCCTCATGTTTTATAACTAGACAAAGCTCCGCCTCGAGGTCACCTGAGGCAAACCAGGTGACCTGTTGTTCCTCCACCAGGAAGTGACAGAGAGAGCGACAAAGAGAGAGAGACAGACAGACAGAGAGAGACAGAGAGAGACAGAGAGATTTACATCAGGAACTTCAGCGACTACAGGAACCAGTTTAACCTGAGGACAAACACCCACTCGTACTGTGAGTGTGGCTGTGATTGTAAACTGGAGCGGAGTGGGACTTCCTATTTGTGTTTTCTCCCTCACTCACTCACTCACTCACTCGGGACAGAGGACATGTCTTTCTGCAGTGACGAGGACCTTACCTGTCCCGTGTGTCAGGACATTTTCAAAGACCCTGTGGTTCTCTCGTGCAGCCACAGCTTCTGCAGAAACTGTCTGCACTCGTGGTGGAGAGAGAAACCCGCACAGGCGTGTCCCGTGTGTAAGAGGAGATCATCGAGGAGCGAGCCGCCCTCTAACCTGGCTTTGAAGAACCTGTGCTTGACGTTTGTGCTGCAGCGGCGACAGAGAGCGTCAGCAGAGACCGAGTCCGTGTGCAGTCTTCACGGTGAGAAGCTCAAACTCTTCTGTCTGGACCATCAGCAGCCGGCGTGTCTCATCTGCAGAGACTCAAACATGCACAGCAACCACCGCTTCAGGCCCATCCATGAATTAGCTCAGGACCTCAGAGAAGAGCTGCAGAACCTCCTGGAGCCTCTGCAGCAGAGGCTGAAGCTCTACCATCGAGTCAGAGACATCTGCGACCAAACTGCAGAACACATTCAGGTCCAGGCCCGGCACACTGAGAGGCAGATCAGGGAGCAGTTTGAGAAGCTTCACCGGTTCCTGCAGGAGGAAGAGGAGGCCAGGATCAGCATTCTGAGGGAGGAGGAGGAGCAGAAGAGCCAGAGGATGAAGGAGGAGAGCGAGTCTCTGAGCAGGGACACAGCAGCTCTGTCAAACTCCATCAGAGCCACCGAGGACCAGCTCAGAGCTGAAGACGCCGCTTTCCTGCTCAATTACAAGGCTGCACTGGAGAGAGTCCAGCAGCGCCCCCTGCTGGACGAGCCACGGCCGCTCTCAGGAGCTCTGATTGATGAGGCCAAACATCTGGGCAACCTGACCTTCAGCATCTGGAACAGGATGAGGGACATGGTCTCCTACACACCGGTGATTCTGGACCCAAACACGGCTAACGCAGAATTCATCCTGTCCGAGGATCTGACCAGCGTGAGACACGGAGAGAGGCGGAAACTTCCGGAAAACCCAGAGAGGGTCAACTACCACCGCTCCGTGCGCGGCCGGGAGGGCTTCAGCTCGGGGATTCACTCATGGGACGTCGACGTGCGGGACAACCCGGCCTGGTTCGTTGGTGCCGTGGCAGAGTTTGACCACGCGGGACAAATCAAATCCAGTTTCTGGCAAATCGAGTTTTACAACCGTCGGTACAGCGCGCGCATGTTTGGCGACTCCCCCGTGGTTCTGCGGCTGAGGAAGAAACTGCACAGGATCCGGGTTTATCTGGACTGGAACAGAGGGAAACTGTCTTTCTTTGATCCCGACAGTAACACACACATACACACCTTCACACACACCTTCACTGACAGGCTGTTTCCATGTATGGGAACTTTGAATCATCTCCCACTGAAGATCGTGTCTGGGAAGATCAGCGTGAGCAGAGACGACATCGCCCAAAAACCAACGCGCTAAAACTAGAGGCGCATTTTCACCGTGTCAAACCGTTTGGAACCGTACGGTACGTGGCTTTTTTGTGTGTTTTTCGTCAGGAATCGGAACAAAATACCAAAATACCTCTGGAATAAACAAAAATGAACGATGAGTGATCAGAATACACCAACTGCAAATAAAATATGTATTTAATGATTGGAAGGAATGGTATTTTATTTGTTTGAAAACACACTTTTTATTTGCAATGATCGGACTCTGTTGTGTTTGCGCTCCCTGGTTTTTTGTTTGCGATTCTGGCCGTGGGCGGGGCTTAGGAATCTGATTGGCTACTGAGTTTTGGAGCGGAAGTAGATGGAAGTAGTTCCCCCAAGTTTTACCCATAAGTATTTGTAAGTAACTGTAAGTATTTATAACTGTAAGTATTTGTAAGTAACTGTAAGTATTTATAACTGTAAGTATTTATAACTGTAAGTATTTATAACTGTAAGTATTTGTAAGTAACTGTAAGTATTTACAAGTTCCAGACGGACAGTGACTCCACGTCCATTGAGCTGTTGTTGAGACAAACAGAAAAACGAGCTGCTGGAAGTCCTCCTTTGTTGTTTGTTGTGTCGCGTCGCAGAGCCGGCATCAACGCAAAGGCAAACTAAGCACGTGTCTAGGGCCCAATTGGCAGGGGGCCCAGAAAGAGGCGGGGGTTCGCCCCGATCTAGAATCGGTCGCGGCGCACCACCGGTGGAGGAAATTTCATGTCAAACTTATGTGTGATGAAGTCGGCATCAATTCATGGAAAAAACTGTTGAAAAGTTGAAATATGGAGATTAAAGGTTTCTGCCCAACAGTAATCTCCAATACTTATTGACCTAAATGGATTTGTTAAAAGACTATACTTCTTTTTTTTTTTTTTTAAAAAAACAACCTAAAACTGACTAAAACCTTTTTGAGTTTTTGTCGACTAAAATTGGACTAAAACTATGACATATAGAAATGACTGAAACGTGACTAACACTAATAAGCCTAAATCTAGAATGGCTTCCAAAAACAACAGTGCACAGTTCACCATCCAGAGAAACATCCAGACCAGTGGAGAAAACTGCTGAACAGTCCAGACCAGGAGCTGAAGAGGTGATGCTTGTCCATGAAAATAAACCTCTTTACCACGACAGCACAGTTTCTCTTACTGCAGATGTTATTGGTCTTTGTATATTTGACTATTTATTAAAGTATTCAATTTAATCAACACATTTAATTAAGATTTTCTGCAAAATGCAATAGCTTACAACATTTATATTTATTTGCTCTGTTTACATAGCAATTCTGACACCTATTGGTGATTTACTGGTACTACTGCCTTAACAATGATACTAGCGATGGATAAGATAAGGATCATTTAATAGAGCCTTGTAGTGACGTATAAATACGGTAATAAAAAACAAAAAATAGTCTGATAGACTGTTTAATGTACGACACATGACTTATTTTGGCAAACAAAGAACCAACTCGTAAGCAAAGACTACGCTATGTAAAATGTGAATTCACTTTTATTAGTAACTTTGGTAAGTTTCAGATTTCAATTCATAAATAACATCGATGGAGGGGGGGCCCAAAAAATACAGTCTGCCTAGTATAGTCCATTTATTTAATCCGGCTCTGGATGCCGGCCATCAGACCCCGCCCACAACCCGCCCACCAAGTGTTGGTACTGTTCTCAGTGGAAACACGAGCCTGACCGAGGACTTAACCGCTCCAAACCGTACCGTACTGTACCGAAGCAAAGTGTACCGCGGTGGAAACTCGGCTTGAATCAAAGTGAGTTATTAAAAAAGATGGAAGACTGAACATAGATTTGTGTCTCTTTGAAGGAGCCGTTCCAAAGACTCGGCTCCTTCTTATATTTCATCATTTATTCAGAGTCAGAGTGATTCAAACTTACACATCCCACCAATATAAGTTCTTCTGAAATATTGATTCTGTTTTCATTTGGCTCGTGTTTTCACTGTAAACTGTCCATAAGGTGGCGCCATATCTCCGTGCTTTGACAGTGACATCCCTGTTTTGGCTTTTCCCTCACCTAAAAAATGTTGTGAATAATAACTACGTTGCTTCTTTGTTTCCGCATGTTGTTGGTTAATCAGATAAATTCAGGTTTAACTCTGGTTATTCAGATAAGTTCAGGTTTAACTTAGGGTTTAACTTTAGTCTAAAGTTTGGGAGTCTGTGTGCTGTCATTGCATCATGTGACCAGCTGATGGTGCTCTAAACTGTAGTTCACTGCAGTACACTGTTTTCTCTTGTTGATGCTGTTTTCTTTCTCATTTAAGATTCACCTTTGCTTCTTATTTTCAAATCATTTTAAATCTTTGTCATTTAAACGTAAATGCGTTAAATTTGAGGGACAGTGTGTGTGTGTGTTTGAGATTAATACACTCTTCTATTTGTGGACACAGAAGTAATATTTCTAATTTACTGAGTTGCCAAATTTAACAGAAACCTTCTTCTGTCAGATCACAACTTTCATTTCCTCACTGTGTGTGTGTGCGTGTGTGTGTGTGTGTGTGTGTGTGTGTGACTCTCACTGCTTTTCCATTTGAGCTCTGAATCTTCTTCCCCGGCGACACAGAAAACTCGGCTGGTGAGTGACAATGTATCAGTTTAGACTGTTTGTAATAGGAAAGGTGAAACAATGTGACATTTTTTAAGATAAATGAAAGTGAACAGTGAACTATGATAAACACAGAGTGTCGGGTGTTTTATATTTTATGAAAACATACAAGTGAAATAATGAAATTAGGATCTCCATGTTCCAGAGACGTATTTATTTATTTTATTATTATGCAATTATTATTTCTTATTTCTTATAACTCACTTCATTCTTCCTGCAGATGACGATTCATTCATATATTCATATAATATTCCACAAATACTTACTTTGAATTTTTTCAAATTTTGTATTAAAAGAATTCAAATCAAACCAAGTAAAAAAACAAAAAAAGATGAAACTTTGTGTCAGAGAAACATCGACAGGTTTCATGTATCAAGTCTACGATGTCTGAAGAATCCGATTTTCCTGCAAGAAAGTGAAGTTTGTAAACTGCTCACTCTCCTGCACCAGAGAAAATCAGTGAGTGTTGATCCACAGAGCTGCCTCCATCACTGAGTTCTTTAAATCCTTTGTTCACATTGACCTCAGTGACACAGAACGACCACACGAGGCAGCAGAGGACCAGCAGCTCTCGTGTCCCCGGTGGCTAAAATCACTGATTTTCTCTCCAACATTGTCAACGTCTGCATCCCATAACAGTTGACCCCAGTTGTTTGGACCATGAGAGGTTATTATGGGATAGCTGTGGGCGTGGCCTTGCTCTTGACCACCGGCCAATGTGACACGAGCTGTGGAGGAATAGACGGTCAACCCGGAGTCGTAGGAGTGGCAGGTCGAGATGGATGGCCCGGGGAGAAGGGACAGAAAGGAGAGCCAGGTAAAGAAAACAACAAAGAAGCCAGTGAATGATGTGAAGATTTGAGTTGAACTGCTGGTTCAAATCTCAACTGCCCTGTCCTCAGTATTCAGCTGCTTTTGTCGATAAATTAATTCATCTGTTTGATTCTGAGTTTAATAAGTAGGAACGAGCCGTTGTGATGCTCGCTGACGACATACCGGCCAAAATAAGTTTGAAAGGTAAACTCGAGCTCCTGATGTCACGTGACTCACTTTGTTTACTCCTCCATGTTGGCAGGAAAAACATGGTCCCAGCTCGCCTAGCCTCGCCTCGCCTCCATGCGGTTTGGTCTGGTTTTCCTTTACAATATAGCTCCTCCTCAACGTGGGCGGAGTCATCACAGCTTGACACAAACAAACGAGTGACTTGTAAAGCAGTTGTTTTGGGTAAAAGTGAATCATTAGAATCATTAGTTGACAGAAAGGTTCAGTCCTTCAGTCACTGAACTGAAATACCGGTGAACGTGATCACGATGGCCGGACTCCACCAGACTCCAATGATAAATATTCACATTTCACACATTTGCTTCGCTAAATGTTGCAGATGAACGCGTGTTTTCAGCATTTTTAAGCCTTTTTCACGTTGATCTACAGTTGGACATTGTTGGCGTTGACGTCGCGCTCATGACTCTTTAGTAACGATCAGAGGCCGGCAGTCTGGTGACGTCACATTTTAGTATCGGCTCAGCTGAATCTCGTCAGTGCAGAAACAAAATAAAGTGCCAGGTTCTATCACTGATGGAGAAGCAAAATAACCGAGCTGAGTCGAGTCGAGAGCGAGCCGAGAATGAGTCGAAAACGAGCCGAGAGCGAGTCGAGAACGAGTCGAGAGCGAGCCGAGAATGAGTCGAGAGCGAGTCGTCGCTCTTGTGGAAAAACGGCACAAGAGTTCAGTTTCACTTTAAATCCAGAGAACCTTAAATCCAGTATCTCAGAGAACCTGCCATATGTTCACAGTCTTTCACAGTGAAAAAGTTTAAGTGACTCTACATGCTTTGACTTGTCGCCTCGACAATCCTCAAGCTCGACCATTCAAACTTTTCCATTTGAATTTGGTGATTGACCTGGAAATGTCCTGTTTGTCTGCAGGGTCCCTGTCCGGTGGACTGGGAAGTGTCCTTCTGAAGCTGAGGGGAGAGAGGGGGAGTCGTGGTTTACAAGGACCGATGGGGCCTAAAGGTTACCACGGAGACGTGGGAGCAGCAGGTCGCCCTGGGAAACCAGGACGCCGCGGTCCTAGTGGAGACATTCTTAGTCAAGGTACTGACGATGACTGAAAATAGACAAATGTGGTATTGAGGGTGACAACAGTATCTTTCAGTGGGTAACAGAACCTCTGAATCGTTGAGCAGTAAGACGTGGTGTTCCTCTGGGTTCTGTTCTGGGTTCTCGTCCCAGGAAAGAGCTGGAAAATACGTTGAGACTCAGACAAACGTGGTTTTAAATGTTTCACATTTAACTGTGGACAAATCATGTGACAACAGGAAGTATGCAAAAAAGACATCGATTCATTTACATGAAGCTTTTAGGGCGTGGTCTAATGCAGAGGTGTACATACACACACACACACACAGTTGTCCACCTCAGTATTTACTTCATGTTATTTTAGTCAAAGTTTGTTTTTTCTGTGAAATCTGTTTGGAATGTTTTCTTTCCCACTTCTTTTCTTCCGTCTTTGAGCCGATGAGACGCTCAGGTCATGTGATGCTGATGTGTGTGTGTGTGGTTTCCTCCTGTAGGACAGTCCGGTCGTCAGGCCCACGTGGCCTTCTCCGTCATCAGGAGAGACAGAAGTTACCCTCGCCCGGCCGGCAGCGGATCACAGGTAAGAAACACAGAGCACAGAAAAACACAATGAGCAGAAAGATGGTGAGAAACACAACGTTAGTGAAGTAAACGCAGGTTTGAGTCCCGGCTGCCAGAGCAACGTGACTCGCTTACCGCTGCGCTGCTGTCAGCCACACAGTGACACAACAAACACTCAAGGTCGTCCTGGGGTCATGACGGCTTCTGTCAACGCTCCGCCCACAGCTCCGTCATCCCGGGGCAACAAAAATTATTTCACGTAAAGGTATAGAACTCCAGTAGCTGACCATGCACAACCAAAGGTAGCGCCCCCTCTGGCACATGAACAGATTCAAATCATGGACTAGATTTACCAAGAGCGAGTCTACGCAGCAAGGATCACATTTTCTTTCGACAAATCGGTCGATTTAAAGTGACAGTGACCTCCGACACATGTACCGTGTGTGTGTGTGTGTGTGTGTGTGTGTGTGTGTGTCCTCCGCAGACAATAACCTACCAGTCCACTGTGGTCAACAAACCTGGCGACATTGTTGCAGCCACAGGTATCTTCACCTGCAGAGTTCCTGGCGTTTATTACTTCACTTTTCACTCTGTTGCCAAGGTAACACACCTGTGTATGTTGTATGACAACACATGTTTTTGTGCTTTTTGTGTGTAATCCACACACCGTACCTGTGTGTGTGTGTGTGTGTCTTTCAGGTTAGCATGTGCCTGCGTATAGCCAGTCAGGCTGTGGCTCTGGGATTCTGTGATAACAACAAGGGAAAAAGTGATCACGTAAGTTTCCAGAACATCTTCATTCATCCTTTATCTGCTGTAGTCTGGAAGGTCACAAGGTCCAGGGAGTCCTGGTCCGATCTGACACTCACAACAGGGTCTAAAAGTTAGAGGGAGGTTTTTAAAAGAGACGTTTACAGAGCCAGGGTTTATTCAGATTACGCTTCAGTTTAAGACGACAGTTTAACCCTCTCGTGACCATTGTGTCGTTGTTGTGTTGTGTTTCAGGTGCTGTCAGGGGGCGCTGTTCTGCAGCTCACGCTGGGACAGAGAGTTTGGCTCGAGTCCTTCAGAGACCAGCAGACGGAGTCTGAAATGCGGGACACGCAGGACAAACAGATCATCTTCAACGGCTTCCTGATCTTCCCAGATGCTCAGTGACGGTTCATCTGTGACCACCGTGTTTCTCACGTCTGTTCTCTGGTCTAAAATAAAAGTCTCCTGTACGACTGTGTGAGTGTCAATCACTGCTTGTGTCAAATTCACGCCGGCGTGAAAAATGTCGCACCACGCCGACCCTGGTCCTGTAGTGTCTGACTTCACCACCGGGTGGCGGTGCAAGTCTGGACGCCGGGAGCAGGACGCATTCCTACCAGGGAAGAAGAAGAGCGATGCTGCGGCTCCGTCGAGCGGCTCACAGCTGAGACGTCCGTCGGCCGAGGCGGGGCTTAATACTCCACCTACTGCTGGGGTGGAAGTTCAGTTCACCCATAGCTGCGTGTGGATGAGGCAAATCGTGTCATATGCACGGGTCGTGTACCCGGGGGTTGTGGGCGTGTACTCGGGTTAGAGGGCGTGTACCCGGGTGAATGGTATTGTTTGTGACTGAATGAAAAAGCTCTGCCTGTGTCGTCCTGTTTCACCGCCTCATTCCTCTCGTCCCAGCGCTGAAAAAATGTATCGCAAACAACCATTAAAGTGAACTAGGCTGTTCATCAGCTGATCAAAAGAGCACAGCCTTTAAAAGTCTAAATCTTTTCTGTCAGGTATCCACGCTGTCATGACCTCCTGATGACACAGGTAAAAAAACGTTCTCTCTTTGAACGCGGTCGGACTGTTGAGCTGCATCAGCAAGTGTCTCGCAGCGTGCCATTGCTGCTGAGGTTGGACGCAGTAAGTAAACGTCTTCAAAGATCCTGAGGGTCAAAAACATTTCACCGGCCCTGAGCCGGAGGATCCAAATGTCTGTCCGTCAAGACACGGGACGATCCTCGGCGGAGGAACTGCAGTCTCCTTGGTTTGGAGTTTGCACGAGAAACCAAACATGGGACAATGAAAGGTGGAAGAAAGTTTTATCACGATGAGAAATCAGTCACCTTGAAGGTCCTGATGGCTTCCAACATTACTGGCAATGATAAGGAGATCCCACCTGAGATGTTTTCTACACGGCACAGTGGAGGGGGCGCCATCATGATCTGGGGGGCTTTTTCCTTCAATGGAACAATGGAGCTTCAAGTTGTGCAGCGCTGGCTGTGTGGAGATGTTGCAGGAGCATCTCTCAAGACTGAAGGCCATCGTCTGTGTGCTAATGACTGTTTTCTCATCGTGATAAAACTTTTCTCTATCTTCTCTAACCTCCTTGATCCCCCCACCCCCCTCCTCCTTCCTCCCTTCTACCAATTCACTTTGTCAACTACTTCACAAAAAAGGTAGATGACATTCGCTCTTCTTTCTCAACCCCACCTCCTGATCTCACCACTCTACCAACCACACACTCAGCTCCTTCTCTATCCTCTTTCTCTCAGGATCAAGTTCTTTCCCTAATAACCTCTGCCCGCCCCACCTCCTGCCCCCTTGACCCTATCCCCTCTCACCTTCTTCAGTCAATTGCTTCTGATCTTCTTCCTTTCCTCACCCACCTCATTAACACATCTCTATCATCTGGTTGCTTTCCGGACTCTCTTAAAGAGGCCAGAGTGACCCCCCTCCTTAAAATGACCCGTCTGAAGTAAATAACTACAGACCTGTCTCTCTTCTTCCCTTTCTCTCCAAAACTCTGGAGCGTGCTATCTTTAATCAACTCTCCTCCTACCTTCACCAGAACAACCTTCTTGATCCTCTTCAGTCTGGTTTTAAAGCAGGTCACTCAACCGAAACTGCACTTCTTGCTGTCACTGAGCAACTCCACACTGCCAGGGCTGCCTCTCTCTCCTCTGTGCTCATCCTCTTGGACCTTTCTGCAGCGTTAACCACCAGATCCTTACTTCCTCCCTTCAAGAACTAGGTGTCTCAGGCTCTGCACTTACCCTACTCTCTTCCTATCTTCAAAACCGAAAATACAGAGTAACCTGGAGAGGATCTGTGTCGGAACCCTGTTCTCTAGCTACTGGGGTCCCTCAGGGTTCTGTCTTGGGCCCTCTCCTCTTCTCTCTATACACCAACTCTCTTGGTTCTGTTATTCTCTCTCATGGTTTTTCCTATCACAGCTACACCGATGACACCCAACTCATTCTCTCTCTTCCCAGCTCCGACACACATGTAGCAGAACGGATCTCCGCTTGTCTGACCGACATCTCTCAGTGGATGTCTGACCATCACCTGAAACTCAATCTCGACAAGACTGAGTTTCTTTTTCTCCCAGGAAAGGGCTCTCCCACCACAGACCTGACCATCACCCTCGACAACTCTGTGGTAACTCCTTCTCATACCGCAAGGAACCTGGGTGTGACACTTGACGACCATCTCTCCCTCACTGCCAACATTGCTGCAACAGCTAGATCTTGCAGATACATGTTGCACAACATCAGAAGGATACAGCCCCTTCTAAACCAGAAGGCAGCACAGGTTCTGGTCCAGGCTCTTGTCATCTCACGCTTGGATTACTGCAACTCCCTCCTGGCTGGTCTTCCTGCATGCGCCATACGACCTCTGCAACTCATCCAGAATGCAGCAGCTCGACTGGTCTTCAACTTACCAAAATTCTCCCACACTACGCCGCTCCTCCGCTCCCTTCACTGGCTTCCTCTAGCTGCTCGCATCCGCTTCAAGACTCTAGTGCTTGCGTTCCATGCTACAAATGGAATTGTACATCGCACTTATGACTAGCACTTCATAGTTTGTTCTACTTGAAGCTCTTACTTACTTCTAGCTCTTATTTGTACCCAAATGTTTAAATGCACTTTTGAAAGTCGCTTTGGATGAACGTGTCTGCTAAATGACATGTAATGTAATGTAATGTAATGTAATGACTGGGTCTTTCAACAACGCTGCAGTTCACAAAGGACTTCATCCAGAGAAATAACATCACTCTTTTGAACCATCCTGCGTGTTCCCCTGATCTAAATCCAACAGAGAACATTTGGGGTTGGATGTCAAGGGAATGGACACCAGTTCCAGGCGGTGGATGTCCTGAAGCCATTTTCACCACTTGGAGCAACATTCCTCTAGCCTCCTGGAAACACTAGCATCAAGGATGCTGAAACAATTTTTTGAGGTGATTAAAAGTCCTTTTTTGAAAATGTTATTTCTATTTTAGGATTTTTTTGAGATGATTGATCAGCTGATGAACAGCCTCTTTCACTTTAATGGTTATTTGCAATTTTGCTTACTCAAAGTATTTTTTGTCTCACTCCCATTTCTTCTTTTTGCATTTTGAAGCACGACTTAGAACCAACAGTGCAAAATGTCAATTCTTGCAATTTGTCAACTGGTCTTGATCAGGAGTGTATAAACCACATGTGAGACGAGTCCAGATCCATCACATGGCCTTGGTTGTGTCTGATTCCTGATCTATGTTCATATGATTTGTTTTGATTTGTTGTTTTATATTAAAGTACAAACATATTCACCATTAACTAGCTGCTTACTAACATGCATGTAAGTAGCATACTAACCCTTTATTAGTAATTATTAAGCACTTATTAATGCCTTATTCCAACTCTATTATGACATGAATGAAGGTTCATTCAGGGTGTGGAAGTATCGGACAGATGGAAAAAAGGGAACTCTGCAGATTACAGTTAACTGTGAGAAAGTGCTGAGTCGTCGTTCCTCTCGGCTGCTGCAGGACTCGCGGCTTCACTTTGTTTTTCACTCTCGTCTCAGAGTCTGTCCTCTCAGAGTCTGTCCTCTCAGAGTCTGTCGTCTCAGAACCTGTCCTCTCAGAGTCTGTCGTCTCAGAACCTGTCGTCTCAGAACCTGTCCTCTCAGAGCCTGTTCTCTCAGAGCCTGTCCTCTCAGAGTTTGTCCTTTCAGAGTCTGTCCTCTCAGAGCCTGTCCTCTCAGAGTTTGTCCTCCCAGAGTCTGTCCTCTCAGCAGGTGAGTTGCACACTTTTGTTATTGAAACATCACAGTGTTTATGTAATATCTGCTAAACTTAGATGAATCATGTCTTTGAAATCATTATTATTTATTTATTCATTATTTTATCTAACCCTGAATTTATTCTCAACAAAACAGTGTTTTTACAGCAAAACTCTGTGTGTTTTCATTTTGTTGTATTTTATTTATATTATAGAGTAATGTGTAAGGAACACACACACACACACACACACACACACGTGTCATCCCTCAGTCATTTCCTAGCGTCCTTGTCTCCTAACATCTTTTCCTTCCTCTCCTCTCCTCACCAGGTCCGTCATGCTCCATCACTTTCTTCTCCCAGTGTTGGTGCTGATCTCATATGCTGTGCAGCTGCTGGTTGCTATGGAGACCTGCCCAGCCACCGGGGTGCCGGGCATACCAGGTACATGCCGTGTGTTTGACTGCGTGTACCCAGCATGCACCTGGTTACCTGTCTTGTTGATGTGTGTTTGGTCGTCCTCAGGTATGCCCGGACTGCCCGGCAGAGATGGTCGTGACGGTCTGAAAGGACAGAAAGGCGAACGAGGTACATTTAAAAGTACAGCTGCACGTTTGTTTCAGGTCCTCACACACGCACGGCGCCCCCTGCTGCTCAACACCAGCCTGACAGCAGATTTCAGCCACTCACTCTGCCACACCAAAGTCCACAGAGAAAATCAGTGATTTTAACATCACACACACAGAAGTTGTTGATCCACTGCTGCCTCCATCACTAAGTTCAAATGTCTTATTTTGTAAAATTCGGCATTTGAAATTTTCTGTTCAGATTAACCTCAGTGACACAAAGTGACCACACGAGGCAGCAGAGGAGCAGCAGCTAAAATGACTGATTTTCTCTGTGGACTTTGGTGTGAGTGGGTGGTGAGTGGTTTACAAAAGTCTGTCTCACAGTGAGATAAAGACGTGAATGATAACGACCTGAACTGAAGTTGAAATCATTTTTCTCACCACTTTATCCCAGTTTGTTGCAAACACATTGGGATAAACAATACCCACTGCGCTTCCCGACAAAACAAACAAAATTCCCTCTGATAGTGAAAGTATCAGCGATTTCTCCTCAAACACAGCAGGTCAGTGTGTTACTGCCTCTACAGGAGCAGAGCGGAACTTCAACCACGGCCCACTGCAGGGGGAGAAGGGGGAGCCGGGGCTGATGGGATTTCCAGGGAAACGAGGTGAGAGCGGCGAGCCGGGGGCACCTGGGGAACCAGGACTTGAAGGCCCTCCCGGAGAACCCGGAGACCTTGAGTACGTCGTTCATTTAACACCAATTCACTGTGATTTTTCAAGTTTTTAAAGCTTTAATAGTTTTTTTAATTAAAAACAAAGCAAAAAAAAACACAATCACTGTCAAAACAACAATTCACACACGAAATGATGACAAACAGTAAAATTTAAAATAGTTCGAGGTATTATTTTACTTTCCTCAGTTATTTAACTTTTTTCTTTTTTTTCGTTATTATGAGTCGATCTTTGCATCATAAAAAAAATCCTTAATAAAAAATTCTTTATTAAAAATCCTTAGTAAAAAATTCTTTAATAAAAAAATTTCTTACTAAAAAATTCCTTAATAAAATAAGCAAAAGGAAAATAATAATAAAATATAAAAAATAAAATAATAAAAATAAAGGAACTGTAACTGCGAGGTGTCGCAATATCACAAACATTGGCAGATAAACAAATAGTTCACCGTTTGGAAACTCAGTCTTGTTTCTGTGGCTGCAGTACCCTGGGGGGCCAGCAGAGGGCGGCGTTCAGTGTGGCCAGAGCAACCGTGGAAAACCCGAGCAGATCCGGCCCCATTCGCTTCACGACCGTCATCACCAACATCGACAACGACTACGACGTCGAGACGGGATGCTTCAGGTGAGAAGGGCGGGGGGGCGTGGCCACTGTGGTCAAGCCGAGGCTGCGTCCACGAGAAGATGTTTTCATTCAAATGATCTTTTTCTTTTTGTTGTTGTTTTACTTCAGCACTAATCTAGGCCTCGCGCCTACAACTGTGTGTGTCATGTGACCTCTGGGGTTCACTGGGCATGTGCGTGCACCTGCAAACAGGAAGTGGATTCTCCTCCATAGAAGGAGAAAAAGACAGAAGACAGAGACAGACGCAGCGTCTCGTACGTCGCGATGTAGCAACACCACCGGACCTTGTGGGGGCAGTAGAGAGTCAGTCGTCCAGTCACTGCTGAAAACACAAAGTGACTGAACCCTCTCAAATATCGCGACACCGGCGGGGGGGCTGTCACATGACCAGTTCGCTTCATGCCGTCGAGATCACTGTTCTGAAACCGTGGAAACGCACGATGCTTCCGGCCGCCGTCCTCATCTCGCTGCACTCACTTGTCCGACCGCCCACAGTCGCGCCAAACTAAACGCTAAAATCCGCTTTTAGAAAGTGCTGCTTGTGAACAGGATGTGACGGAATGTTCATATTTTTGACCGTAATCTTACCGACATGGAACGTTCAGACGGGACGAACGTCCCTGAGACGCAACGGCAGCGCTTGACGCACACAGGACTAACGTAGCATCATAGCATCGTCGCTTCTCGCTCTGCAGAGGACAAACCTGTCGCCTCTGCAGAGAAGAAACCTGTCGCCTCTCGATGCAGAGGACAAATCTGTCGCTTCTCGCCAGCAGAGAAGAAAACTGTCGCCTCTTGTCTGTAGAGGACAAACCTGTCGCTCTCTCCGCAGAGGACAAACCTGACGCTCTCCTCGCCTGCAGAGAAGAAACCTGTCGCCTTCTGCAGAGAAGAAACCTGTCGCTCTCTCGATAAGAGGACAAATCTGTCTCTCTCTCGTCAGCAGAGAAGAAAACTGTCGCCTCTTGTCTGTAGAGTGACAAACCTGTCGCCTTCCTCATCTGCAGAGGACAAACCTGACGCCTCGTCTGCAGAGAAGAAACCTGTCGCCTCCTGCAGAGACAAACCTGACGCCTCGCCTGCAGAGGACAAACCGCCTTCGCCCAGGACAACCTTTCTCGCTCACAGAGGACAAACCTGTCGCTCTTTTGTCTGTAGAGGACAAACCTGTCGCTTCCTCTCATCTGCAGAGGACAAACTGACGCCTCTGCCTGCAGAGGAAACCCGCCTTGCCTACAGAGGACAAACCTGTCGCTCTCTCGTCTGCAGAGGACAAACCAGTCGCTCTCTTGTCTGCAGAGGACAAACCTGTCGCTCTCTCGTCTGCAGAGAGTGTCAGGTTTTGTGTTATTATTGTTGTGTTGTCGTCAGGTGTCAGGTTTTTTGTGTTATTATTGTTGTGTTGTTGTCAGGTTTTTGTGTTATTATTGTTGTGTCGTCGTCAGGTTTTTGTGTTACTATTGCTGTGTGTCGCTGTCAGGTTTTTGTGTTATTATTGTTGTGTCGCCATCAGGTGTCGGGGTTTTGTGTTATTGTTGTGTTGTTGCTGTGGTTTTTGTGTTACTATTGTTGTGTCGTTGTCAGGTTTTTGTGTTATTATTGTCGTCAGTCAGGTGTCGGGTTTTTTGTGTTATTATTGTTGTGTTGTTGTCAGGTTTTTGTGTTATTATTGTTGTGTCTTCGTCAGGTTTTTGTGTTATTATTGTTGTGTCGTCATCAGGTTTTTGTGTTATTATTGTTGTGCCGTTGTCAGGTGTCGGGTCTCTGGGACGTACTACTTTGTGTTCCACGCGTCGATAGAAGATCGTCTGTGTGTCGTGATGAAGCTGAACGGAACTGAGCTCGCGATGTTCTGCGATCATCGCCGTGACAACAGACAGGTGCGTCCGTCCTGCTGCTGAGAAGCAGACGCATATTATATTCATGTTAATTATGTGAATAATGGTGTGTCTCTGCAGTCTGTGTCACAGTGTAATTATCATTAAACGTTTGTAAAGCACTCACTCTCCCACACACACACACACACGTGCAATTTGGCAAATCCAGCATTAGAAATTGTTCCTTCGCATTAACGACAGTGACACAGAGTGACCACACGAGGCAGCAGAGGACCAGCAGCTCCTGTGTGTGTGTGGGAGAGTGAGTGCTTTACAAACTTCAGTTTCCTGTTGTTATTAAGGGTCTAAGTGTTGTGTGATACGACCACACTGTAAGAAAAACCTGAACGTGACCTCATGTGCAGGTGACCTCCGGCGGCCTGGCGGTCTACGTGTCCCAAAATCAGCAGGTTTGGTTGGAGATCAAAGACTACAGAGGGATGACGGGGAAACCGAGCGGTAACAGCGTCTTCTCCGGCTTCCTGCTGCGCCACCACTGATCCACAGGGCAGGAAACAAACAAATAAACAAATAAACAAATAAACAAATAAACAAACAAACAAACAACAAAGTTGTCTTTTTCACTGTCCAGCAAGAAAAAATAACGGACATATTTTATCCTTCTGGTGTTTAGTAACTGGTCGTGAGGACCTGGATTGTGGTTCTGGTTTCAGGTGTCGCCTGAGAACAAAGACCGGCCTGATCAGTTGAGCCCTGAGCAAACATCTCGACGGCTCTGCTATTCCCTTTATTTTGAAAAATGGGGTTTTTGTGTTATAGTGTGGGAAAACAGGAAACTGAGGAATTTATTTTGAAAATGCAGGATCATGTTTGAGCGTGGGAAAACACATACTTTTTTTTTAATTGATTTTTATTGTGAAAACTTTGGGATCGTGCATGGAGAAACTGAGACTTTTATTTTGACAGGACAACCAAGAACCTGGGGCTTCAATTTTGAAATCTGCAGTGCCGTGTTTCAGTGTATAATAAATGACACTGAGACATTTATTTTGAAAATATGCAGAGCCATGTTTTGGTCAGTCAGTCAGTCAGTCATCATCTAACCGCTTTATCCTCCACCAGAGGGTCGCGGGGGTGCTGTGCCAATCTCAGCTACATCGGGCGATAGGCGGGGTACACCCTGGACAGTTCGCCAGTCCATCGCAGGGCCACACACAACTAGAGACAAACAACCATTCACTCTCACACTCACTCCTATGGTCAATTTAGAGTGTCCAATTCACCTAATCCCCACATTGCATGTTTTTTGACTGTGGGAGGAAGCCGGAGAACCCGGAGAGAACCCACGCACACACGGGGAGAACATGCAAACTCCATGCAGAAAGGCCCTTGTTCCAACCGGGGCTCGAACCCGGGTCTTCTCGCTGCAAGGCGAGAGTGCTAACCACTACACCACCGTGTGGACCCCCATGTTTTGGTATGTCAATTTAATTTATTTTGAAAATGGGATTTTAGTTTAGCACTGGAAAACACGAGATGCATTCACTGACCCATCACTTCTGTCAGGTTCATGGTGATGAATTTAGAGGAGCAACAACAAGGTGCATTCAGGGACCATCGTAAAGTCGAGTTCGAGTTCTGCTGGGTCGACAGTGTGTGAAATAAATGTGTTATTACAGCCGAGTCACACACACACACACACACACACACACACACAGTGGTGCATTTTTAAACCACTAAACGTTGGTTTACGGACAAAAATTGGCACACAAATCCGACCTGGTGAACGATTTGATCAAATAATTAAGTAGAGTAAAAATGGAGCTTTAGTGAAAGGGAAACTTTGGATCAAAAACCTCTGCGTTGTCTTTCAGTTGCTGTTTCGACTAGACCTGAAAATAAAAAGTCAGTTTCCAGGAGAGGAGACACAAATTATAATATAGTTGCCATAGTAACAAGAGTTTCTGTCGTTGCCATCACATAAACGTGACCTTTACTAAACTATCATGTTGGATTTTACATGATTAAAATAAGATTTTATGACCATAACGTCACAGTTTTCAAAATAAAAGCCTCAGTTCCTGCCCGTCCTCGTTAAAACACAACCCTAAACCTTTCAAAATAAGTTAGCTGGTTACTCTGATATGAACTCCTTAATTCTACACTCTGACACTGTCACCAAGTACTACAACCACTGATCACCGTGATTATGACACGTTCACCTCGTGGAAGCATCGTGCGCTCTTGTCTGAAAGCGGATCAGAAAGCGACAAACTGGCGTCTTTCACATAATTATCTTTATATTTTTATAAAAATCTACTTAAATCAGCTGTTGGAGAAAAGACAGCGTGGAGGAAATGAGAGCCAGCCTGAAACTCGCTTCGTCTTCACGACCTCAACAAACAAGAAGTTCAGAGGAAAAACAGAACAAAATGTTCTTTTATAGGAATTTTTAATCAGATCATATTTTCAGATTTTCTAGACTTCTTCAAAAATAGTTTCACTTCCACTGACGAGGGATTTGCTTCATCAGCAGGAAAATGCTTCTTCTGAAAACTGCAGTGTTTTCAAATGACACGAGATGCATTCAGCGGTTCAGGTTCAGTGGGATTCATTTAGAGGAGCAACTTCAAGGTGCATTCAGGGACCTTCGTAAATTCAATGATTTCTGGGTTGAGTTTAGAGGTTAAGCTGCAAGATGCGTTCAGGGACCTTCGTAAATTCAATGACTTCTGGGTTGAGTTTAGAGGTTAAGCTGCAAGATGCGTTCAGGGATGTTGTTGTTGCATGTTTGTTGACCAGGGTCTGACCTTGGAGAAGAATCCATTAAAGACATTTAAAGCAGATAAGCGTATTTAAAGTTCTATGTTTTCATTGTTTGATTTAACATGAACGTCTCACACACACACGGATCTTGTGACATAAACACAGATGTTTTGTGTGTTTTTGTGATAAAACAGCGAGTTTCTCTCTCTCTTTCTCTCACTTCCCTTTTCTGTCGCCTGAGACTGAGAAACGTGGCTGCAGACGCTGTGAAGGAGAACAGCTGTTCACCTCCGCTCTTCATCCGCTCTTCATCCACTCTTCATCCGCTCTTCATCCACTTTTCATCAGCTCTTCATCCGCTCTTCATCAGCTCTTCATCCACTCTTCATCAGCTCTTCATCAGCTCTTCATCCGCTCTTCATCAGCTCTTCTCTCCACCGCAGCAGCAGCAGAGCGACTGTGTTCCACCTGCTAATGGTGAGACACACACACACACACACACACACTGATTTGTGGTAAATTCATTTGCTAATTTGTAAATCTGTGCGACACATGAATGGAATTTAAAAATTTAAAATAAAAAGACATAAATCAACATTGTTTATTTATTATTGATTATTTGGATGTTTTGCAAATTTCAGGTGAGTTAAATTACGTTTTGTATATTGTTTTTTATTTAAATATGCATTTATTGTTATTATTATTATTGTCATCATTGTTGTTGTTATTGTTATTATTATTATTGGCATTGTTATTATTATTATATTATTATGTGAGCTTTTAACATGGGAGTGATCGGCAGCTTTGAGCAGAACTTTCTGTGCTTTTAGGTGATTTTATGAAAAAAATGTGTGCATGTGTTTGTATGTGTGTGTGTGTGTGTGTGTGTGTGTGCGCAGGCCTCCTGGTGGCAGAGCTGCAGTATTGCAGTGTTACTGCTCACAGTTCTGGTGAACCCGGTCTGGACTCAGACCTCCTGCAGCAGCAGAACTGCAGGGATCCCCGGGATACCGGGAACTCATGGGTCCAACGGCAAAGAAGGACCCAAGGGAGAGAAGGGAGACCCAGGTGACGTCACACTGAAAGCATCTCATATGTTTGGACTTTGTTATTTTACTTGTGTGTTTTCAGTGAGTTCAGTGAATTTTAAATCTTAACACACTGCTTTATTTAAGTCATAATTTAAACAATTAAAACATTTTTTTTTTTTTAATTAAAGGCTTAAGTTCAGGGTTTTTCTTTTAAAATTGTGACTGAGGAACTGACCCAGAGTCAGTGCTGAGTGAAAAACTGATTTTACCCATTTTATAACACACAACATTACAAAGACCATGTCAGTTTAAGTCGACAATATCTACGTCACATGACCACGTCTCTACCTCACTGTGAGGCTGAAGTCTGTAAACCCCTCACTCTCCCACACACACACACACACAGACACACACTCACTCTCCCACACCAAAGTCCACAGAGAAAACCAGTGACCTGAACCGTTTCCGTATTCTCGTATTTTCTGCGTGTTTTCTAATAAAGATGATTCCATTGTTATGTTAAAAAAGCTTTTGACAAAATAAACCATTGGCTGTTGCTTGTGGCGTCCCCCAGATGTTAGTGTTGGGGCCCTAGAGTTTTAATAGGAGATAGCAATTTTATGTTCGATGTTTTTAAGACTAAAATATCAAGACATGTCCTTATGTTTAGTTTTTCTTTGTTTTGGTATCATCAGGAGAGTCACCAAAGTCTGCGAGCGGCCACAAGGGGGAGCCAGGTCTGCAGGGCCCACCAGGCCGGCCTGGGATAAGGGGGGATGTGGGTCTGCCGGGGCTCCGAGGACCTCCAGGCGAGCCGGGGGAGAAGGGACAATCGTCCACCTCTCTGGCCCAAGAGAAACCTTTCTTCTCCCGGAGTCTTCTGTCATCAGAGATTCCACAGATCGACACAGACATCGGCTTCAGTGGGTCAGTGAGTGTTTGAAGTCACAGAGTTCACAGAGTTTAGCAACTTAACAAAAGGTCTACGAATTCTACGTCACATGATCACGTCTTTATCTCACTGTGAGACACAACTTTGTAAAGCGCTCACTCTCCCACACCAAAGCCCATAGAGAAAATCAGTGATTTTAGCTGCGGGGACACAGCAGCTGCTGGTCCTCTGCTGCCTCGTGTGGTCACTTTGTATCACTGAGGTCAATCTGAACAAAGGATTTCAAACACTGACGAGACAAAATCAGACATTTGAACTTAGTGATGGAGGCAGCAGTGGATCAACGACTCCTGTGTGTGTGTGATGTTAAAATCACTGATTTTCTCTATGGGGTTTGGTGTGGGAGAGTGAGTGGTTTACAGACAGTGAGATAAAGACGTGAACATGTTTCTTATTGTATTCACGACATGGTCATTTCACTCGTGACTTACTCAAAGTCAAGTTGTGAGAATGCTGTTGCTCGGCAACAACAACAGCAGCAGCAGCAGCAGCAGTGGCAGGAAACCATCCATCAGAACATGACGTGGAGGAACAGAGAGGAATAATTCTATGATTGTGAAGTGTCATTGTCCCACAGGCAGATTCTCCCTGACCTGGATCCTCAGTTTCACGGACTCTCGCTGACACAAGGAATGTTCACGTGTCTCATCAAAGGCGTCTATTTCTTCAGTTACCACATTTTAGCCAAGAGCAGAGTGAGTTCACGTCTTTTACACATTTACAGGGGTAGAATTTTTGAAATGGAGGTGTAGGAGGTTCTTACATAGAGGTGAATATGCTCCGTGTCAGGCTGGTGCAAATGTCTGGGACGTACTGAACAAATATGTTTAATTAGGACGTGTCAGAATGGTCAGTTATGAGCTCTGTGTGACCTTTTCTTAACAATGTGTGTGTTTGTACGTCGCTGACTAAATACGGCGACCGCTGGTCCCAGTCTGATGTGAAGTGGTGCGAACACACGTTTGCTGACTTTATCCGGCACATTAGCTTCATATATAAAATCCTCTGTAAAACACTGTGCTCCACTGTGCAGCCACCAACAGCACATTTGTCCCTCCGCGTTGACATAATACCGCTCTTCCTCCCTCGCCTGCACTCTCGCAGGGACAAGGTGGAGCTAAGGTGGAGCTTGCGAAGTAAACTTACTGGTGGGGCGGTAACATTCGCGGTGAAATGCGCATGCTGCCGTCATAAGCGGAGGGAATTCAACATCGCATGTTTTATCGCCTATACTTACACTAAGGGGGACCACGAAAACATGACTGAGTATTCTTTTTCCACACTTTGGCGACTGGTAGGGCCTCCAGAGTCCCAAATATATATATATAATATAAGTATTAAAATGGTTGAAAAGTTGATTTTGCATAATATGTCCCCTTTAAAGGAAAACAAACAGCAGAGCTTAATAGAATGGATTAAGTACGAGGACTGGTTGCCTCGCCGTGTCCTTGTGTGAACTGTGCCAGTGTTCTTCCTGCTGCTAACTGTACTCACGTCATCGTCCAGGTGTGTCTGAATCTGATGAGGGGCACCGAGCTTCACGTGGCGCAGTGCGACATGTCGGACGGTTTTCTGATCACGTCGGGCTCGGCGGTCCTGGAGCTGGAGGCGGGAGACACGGTCTCGCTGCAGGCGACCCGGTTTAACAGCATCGTGACACGCCTCCGCCACACTGGCCACACCTTCACTGGCTTCCTGATCTTCAGCACGGCCTGAAGTCTCGGCTCCTCCTCCACTGGGGTTTTTCGTACACCAGCAGAAAGGATTGACGCTGACTCAGTGGGGGCGTGTTGCTTGTTCAATCCACAGACTATAAATAAAGCAGGATGTAGTCTCTCGTTTGCAATAAAGAAATAACTCATGTTTTGAAGTCAGTGTTTGAACGTTGACAGAAGTCACACTGGCGTCTTGTCACATGTGCTGTTCTTTACTGTGTATTTGCCTCTGAATATGAACATGAACACACAAACATGACCTCACATCACCTCACATCACCTGAGTTCCCACTGAGAGCTGAAAACACCAAGAAACGCCCATGAATCCTTTTACCAGTGGATTCTAGCGCTCGAAATAAACCCGGACATCCATCGCAACTTCACAGTCGCGATGCAGCCACGCCCTCGCAATCGGTTCAGTAAACGTGACGGGCAGTTACTAAACATGTGGGTTCTCCAGGAAGAACAACACAACAGATATACAACACACTACAGATACACAACACACGACAGATACACAACACACGACAGATACACAACACACGACAGATACACAACATACTACAGATACACAACACAAGACAGATACACAACAGATACACAACACAAGACAGATACACAACACACAACACACTACAGATACACAACACAAGACAGATACACAACACATGCAGACTGCAGATACACAACACAAGACAGATACACAACATACTACAGATATACAACACACTACAGATACACAACACAAGACAGATACCCAACATACTACAGATACACAACACGACAGATACACAACCACGACAGATACACAACACACAACAGATACACAACACACTACAGATACACAACACAAGACAGATACACAACACACAACAGATACACAGCACAAGACAGATACACAACACACTACAGATACACAGCACAAGACAGATACACAGCACAAGACAGATACACAACACGACAGATACACAACACAAGACAGATACACAACACAATACAGATACACAACACACTACAGATACACAACACAAGACAGATACACAACATACTACAGATACACAACACGACAGATACACAACATACTACAGATACACAACATACTACAGATACACAACACAAGACAGATACACAACACAACACAGATACACAACACACTACAGATACACAACACAAGACAGATACACAACATACTACAGATACACAACACACGACAGATACACAACACAAGACAGATACACAACACACGACAGATACACAACACAAGGCAAATACACATATGTTACAGAGAGTTTTTGATGAAGTATTATAAATGTCTTGAAAAGGAGAAATCTTTATTGTTCCACATACATAACTGTATCTTTGTTGTGCAATGTTGAAGGTTGGCCAGCAGGTGTCGCCATGTTTCATTGTATCAAATGCTGAAAAACACTGAACTGTTTCAACAAGTGTCACAAATAATAAGCAACACAGAAACTCTTCACATCCTTATTTTGACCGATGAGGATTTCTTTAGCTCCACATTTACCTCTCTGTGGTTTTACAGTCAAGTTCTCCAGCGTCTCACAGTCCAAAATTATGCAGAGGTTAATTGCTGACTAAAATGTGACATCATCAGAGAGCATTGTCACTGTAGATCAGTTAAAAAGACTTAAAAATCCTACTTATTATTCCGAAATCTACATATAATCCCTAATCCCACTGACTGGTGTGTCGAAACTGAATCAAACACAAGAATCAAAGCCAACAACGTCCAACTGTAGATCAAAGTTCAAAAGACTTCACATCTGCGACATTTAGCAAAGCAAATGTGTTAAACAGAGGAGTCTGGTGTATTTAGAGACAGCGCTGCTGAAAGCCGGCGGTCGTGATTGCGTTTGTGTTGTGTCATGGCAGTGCTGTGACTCTGCCCTCGTCGAGGAGGAGCTATGAAGTCGTGGAAAACCACACCAAACCATGTACAGTCGAGCTGAGGTGAGGCATGCCGGGACTGTGGACGGACTGGTTAGTGTAGCGTTGTAATTCCAGAAGATGGCAGTCATGCAAACTGATGCGGGTCTCACATGGCTGCAGGCGGTGCACTCCATAGGAGGACATGGACTTGGACTCTTCAAAGAGACATTTGTGTCAATCATAATGTTCCCACTGCAGGTGTCCGGGTTGTCCTCCTCCTCCTCCTCCTGTCTTTTCTTTCGGTGTCAACATGCGGGCTTCTGGGAATCGCGTCATTTCTGCAACACAAGCAACAGATGCAGTCTGCACAGAAATGATCCTGTGGTGAGAAACAGACGAGTCAGGCAATGTGAAAGTTTACGCAACATCCAGTATGAACGCTCTGGCTCCACTGCTGTCACGTCCTCACAGTGTCTGAGAGCAGCTACCGTCTCTTCAGTCTGGATCTGGACTGTGTCTTTAGTCTGGATCTGGACTGACTCTTCAGTCTGTACATCAACTGTCTCTTCAGTCTGGACCTGAAATGTCTCTTCAGTCTGGACCTGAAGTGTCTCTTCAGTCTGGATCTGGACTGTGTCTTCAGTCTGGACCTGAACCTTCTCTTCAATCTGGACTTGACGTGTCTCTTCACTCTGGACCTGAAGTGTCTCTTCAGTCTGGACCTGAACTCTCTCTTCACTCTGGACCTGAAGTGTCTCTTCAGTCTGGACCTGAACTCTCTCTTCACTCTGGACCTGAAGTGTCTCTTCAGTCTGGATCTGGACTGTGTCTTCAGCCTGGACCTGAACTGACTCTTCAGTCTTGACCTGAAGTGTCTCTTCACTCTGGACCTGAACTCTCTCTTCACTCTGGACCTGAAGTGTCTCTTCATTCTGGATCTGGACTGTGTCTTCAGCCTGGACCTGAACTGTGTCTTCAGCCTGGACCTGAACTGACTCTTCAGTCTTGACCTGAAGTGTCTCTTCAGTCTGGACCTGAAGTGTCTCTTCAGTCTTGACCTGAACTGACTCTTCAGTCTGGACCTGAAGTGTCTCTTCAGTCTTGACCTGAACTGACTCTTCAGTCTGGACCTGAACAGTCTCTTCAGTCTGGACCTGAAGTGTCTCCTCAGTCTGGACCTGGACGGTCTCTTCAGTCTGGACCTGGACGGACTCTTCAGCCTGAACCTGAACTGACTCTTCAGTCTGGACCTTAACTGACTCTTCAGTCTGGACCTGAAGTGTCTCTTCAGTCTGGACCTGGACTGACTCTTCAGTCTGGACCTGAACGGTCTCTTCAGTCTGGACCTGGACTGACTCTTCAGTCTGGACCTTAACTGACTCTTCAGTCTGGACCTGAAGTGTCTCTTCAGTCTGGACCTGGACTGACTCTTCAGTCTGGACCTGAACGGTCTCTTCAGTCTGGACCTGGACTGTCTCCTCACAGGGAGGCTGACTGTCTCCTCCTCCGGCCTTGAGCTTGAACAGATGCTGAAGGTAAAACGATCGCTGAGCGCTGTACTCAGATTTCAGATTCTCCATTTCTCTCAGAAGAATCATTTCTGCTAACTTTTGCTTGATCTCTTGTCCTATCTTCTGACAGAGGACTTCCTGCTCGGTCCGCAGGTTTTTGAGCAGAAGCTGATACTGTGACACACTGTCTGTGTGACGGTCCTTCTCTTTTTTAAGTTCTTGTTGAAGGAGGTCAACGTGCTGACTCACTTTGTGGAACACAGCTTCACATCTGCGGTTCTCCTCGTGGCGTGAGGCTCTGGTCCTCTTCAGTTCTTCCCTCTCCACCTCAAGCTCCTTGATCATATTCTGACACCATGCCGCCTGCTCAGTCTTCATGTTGTTCACTGAGAGGCGGCTCCGTGCTGCAGTGTCTTCCATAGCCTTGGTTTGTTCACCAAACTTAACCTGAAGCTCTTCGACCTCCTGCCTCAGAGTGAGGACATCGGCTTCATTCTTTGTCCTGCTCGGTTGTTTCAAAGCTTTGACTCGCTCCAGTTCTTTTTGGAGAATGTATATCTTCTTGCTCTCCACATGAAGGTCATGCGTCATGTCTTTGCGGATCGCTTCCAAGTCAGCGCTCAGCGTTTTTTCCCGGAGTTCATTCGTCAACATTCTGAGGATCCACTGCGTCTCCCTCTGCGCCTCAAGCTCCTCCGCCATCATTCGATTACGTTCAGCCTGCTGCGTCAAAGAGAGGATTCCCAGGATCTCCAACGATCCCCTGCTTTAATGAAAGCTGTCGGTTGTCCTCCTGAGTCTTGATTTGGGTATTTAATGATGTGATTGTTAAGACGTTGTAGCTGAGCAGATGGTGGGATCTTCTGAAAGGCTTTTCTCAACTCTCATCAAGGTCATTTCACAAATGTCCCAATTTCTTCTTCTAATAGTTTTTCTGGCAGGCTGCACACGAGAGGTGTAATGCTGAAGTTCTTTATCTCCTCAGTCTCATCCTCTTTCAGTGCAGTCGAAAGCTTCCAAACATTTGCCTTCACTTTTCTATATATTATCAAAGGACGTTTGCCTATGTTATACATGCTCCACAGACAGTGACACATCAAAGCCACACAGTCTTTCTTCTACTCATATGGAAAATGCTCGGGGAGCCATTTTCGTTTGAGTTGGCCGCTTTGAATTGGGTCGTGTTTGATTGTCTCTAGTTGTCCTCAGTGGCCTGTGGAGGGCAGCATTGCGTTGCTCGGTGTGAAGAAGATCTGTGAGCTGCATTTGAGGAACTTTGAACTGTTCCACATGTCAGTGTACAGCCTGCGGGAAAGGATTGGAGGAAGAAGAAGAGGTGATTTAAGAGACAAAAGAGGGAGGAGCAGACAGAGGATGGCGGAAGGTTGAAGAACGAATGCAGGTGTTTACGCCAAACGCAAATTTCCACTGCAGTTTTGAGCAACATCATCAGCCGGTCGAGCCCAAACGTTTTTGTCCCCGTACAAACAGTCCTCCATTTTGTGCAGAATCTGGCCAATCTAGAGCAAATCTATACGATATGTCACAATAAAAAAAATAAACAAGAAATTGTTTCGGTATTATTTTTACAAAGGGTACAGGAGTCATCGACAGGGTTGATGTTATGTAGGATTTTGAAATGCACTTCTATTTAAAGTACAGTACTTGTCAGCCTCGTATGAAAATACCTTAAAGTGATACTTAAGTACAAAGTACAAGTATGTTACCAGAAAATGACTTTGTTAGAGGTTGAAGTCACTTTTTTTTATAATTTTACTTAGTCCTAAAAGTTTATGACATTTACTGTACTTAATTATCTGATACAAAATGTACATAATGTACACAATTTATTGTGGAAATGTAGTGGAGTAACTGTATACAACAAGTGAAAGTACACAATGATTGAAAGCACACACTTTATTTAGGAAATGTAGTGGAGCTGAAGTTGCCAGGAATACAAATAACAAAGTACCGATATGTGAATTGTGTACTTAAATACAGTAACAAATTGTTTGTACTGTAAAAATCTTGGCGCTGATCTTTCTTTAAAAACACGGGCGTATAATGGTTATTATTATTATTATTATTCAAATATCATATCATATAATAATTATTATTAGTCGTACATTTTTCTACCTGTTAGTTCAGTTCCATCTTCAATCTTTTATATGACTCGGGAGTAATGAGTCATCTCAGTGAGTGATTCGTTAATTTTCATGCAGTACCTTCCTTCGCCACATGGCAGACAGCTGCATAAGCTCAGTCAGCAGAACAGGAAATAGAAATGATTAGTTCAGGACTGACTCAACTGAGTGGTTCGTTCGTTCATTTTCATGCAGTACCTTCCTTCACCACATGATGGCAGGCAGCTGCATAAACTCAACAGGAAAGGAAACAGAAATGATTAGTTCAGGATTCACTCAACTGAGCGAGCGTCCGTCCTCAGGTCACGTGACAGCTACCTAGTCACTGTCGTGCTGTTAAACAACAATGGTAGAGAGGATACAGGATACAAGTCACTTGTCACTTTATTGAGGTGTGTATTTGCTTTCCTAGGGTTTCATATGGTTTGAATTGCATTTTGTTTATTATACTTTGTCAGCTGAAGCAAAACGATGTTGCCTACAGTGTCAAGTGTTTGATTACAACGCCCACAAGAGGAATACAGCGCCACCCGCTGTAAAAATGAACAAAATGAACGAAATGACTCAAAAAAAGATTAGTTCAATTTACTGTCCGAGAGTAAAAGATCCGAGTCAGTAAGAAGAGTCGAACTTCCCATCACTATAACACAGCGAGTCGCTGTGTTATTAACGGCTGTGTGCACGTTGAGTGACGTCAGAAGTGACGTCAGCGACGCAGCGCTGTGTTGCAGAGTCATTGCGACCGTAAACAAGAGACAATTCTAGAGTGAGCGGGGCCTCAACGTCCGCGCAGCGCGTCCCCGCAGATATTGATATTAATAATCCACGAATGCGAGTCTTGTCGTACACGCACAGTGTTTACAAAGGTCTCGACTTGCGGTTTATATATATTTATATTTTTTATTTTGTTTACAGTCGGACAGAGCTAGCTTCTGAAGCTAGCTTCTCGGTACCGTCACCTAGCCTTAGCTGTCGTTAGCCTCCCTGGCTGCCAAACATCCGCGCGCCCGTGGCGGGGGGAGCACCCTTTATGCCCCCGGGTTCGTCTTTCTCTACAGTGGCCAGGACTTCTTGAACCGTGAGTATCACCGTGTGTCGGCGGGTTTGTCGAACCGCTCCACAAGTCCCGATCGCTGCGTCCCGCGGACTGTTAGCACGTTAGCATAGCATAGGCGAAGGTAGCTGCTAGCATTAGCATTAAGCAGGAGGGTGGGAGAGCTTATGAAACGCTGGTGTTTACCAGCAGCCTGTGCTGCTAAAGGGTTCTACTCTGTGATTGTATATTAATGCACTAAAGGGGTCAGTGTGATGGATTATTATTATTATTGTTATTGTTGTTGTTGTTGTCATCGAGTCATTGTCAAATTAGTCGTCATAATTTATAGTGTGTACATTTATTACACCTTGGTTTCTTCCATCACGTCCGTCCCACAGTTGCAATTTATTGTCTCTGTTATTAAACAAAAGCATGAGATCCTCCCAAACAGTGTTGGCATGTCTGAAAACAAGCGACTTATCGCGCTCTTAAAACAAACCACAACAAAACGAAAGGGAATATGAACATTTGCAAATCAATTCCTCTAATCATTATACTTTGTGCGCACACACAAATATTATTCTGAACCCACACATTTATCATTGCTTTTTAAGTTTTTCTTTTAGTTTTTCTTTTAGTTCCAGGACTTCAAACCAATGTCATAAAATACAACCAAACTCAGATTTTCCCTCTTTCACTTTAAATGTCTCTCACCAATAAAGAAAGACGTTAAAACCGACTAAAGACGGGCATTAACAGCGACTGCAGAAGATCCCGCTCCATCCTCCAGCAAATGATCGCCCAAGTTCCCAACCAGAGAAAATAAAAAAATCAACCTACTCTATCTCTGATTGGCTGGTACTTTATCAGCAGCAGGAAACTCTGCTGTCACCTGTGTGTATGTACAAATACGCAAACACATTAGCAACTACCGGTATTTGTAAGAGACTTCACAGAAAAACAAGCCGAACATCGCGTTTAAGAAGCTGATATCATTTAAGTGTGTTTACACACGCGTTAAAAGTCTTAATTTTAGTCAGACTAAGACAGTACTAGTACTACTGGTTAGTTTTGGTTAGGGGTGTACCAGTATTCAAAAGCCGTGGTTCGCTACTTTTTCGGTAAGAAAGAAACATTCAATTGTTTTTTTATTTATTGACAAGTTTAAATGACTAAACAGATTGAACTGTAAACATAACAGTGGCAAAGTGCCCATAATTTCCTGAACAAAGAACGTGTTTTGTCTTATAGATAAGAAAATAAAAGGTAAGATTAAGGTAAGAATGCACCTACTACGGACAAATGTTAAAGGTGAATGTGAAAGTTTTCATATAAATAAAAAGGCATAATAATATCATGTATAAAATAAACATCAATTATAGTGCAGCGTGTAGAATATACTGTGAACACTTCACATTCAGTTAGTCTAACAGTGTCAGCTTGTACTCCGATTCCTTGGTTTTCAAGGCACGTGAAGACATAACGGAGGCGATTTCTCAAAAATCTTAATAAAACTGCTTAAATGTCAAGTTTATAATGTTTGGACATATTTTGATAATAAAAATATTCACGCATGTACCAAAAATACAGTTTGGGACCATTACATGGACCATTACACCAGCCTTAGTCAGACTAACATTCCTGGATCATGTGATTCATAGTCCGATTACTCCTGCACGTATGCACTTAGTCCGACTGCAGCCAGAGTTGGTGTTCAGCACATGCACCAGTATTTCCTCCCCGGTCTTTGACCCAGAAGTAGAAGGAGACGACACTACTAACCAATCATTTATCTACACACTTGATAAGTCCTTTCTAAATGTGATTGATGGGTTGCAGCTGTATTCTTGGCATCACAATGTCTCCGCTTCAGTTTCTCACACATAAAAAGTGCAGTTTGATATGCGACCGTATTTAAATGTCTACAAAAAAAACCGACACAGTTTCTTTTGTAGTTTCACTTAGAACTGATATCAGTCCCGCCCTCCATGTCAGTGTCACAACACATCCTGTTCTCGTTTCAGAGTAAAAGCACTTTTTTAGTGCATAGAAGTATATAAAAGTAAAAAGCGACTCAAACTGTTGCTGTTGTGTGTTTGTGTTGCAGCTGGGTGGCTGGTCAGAGCGTCCTCCTCCCACCATGGAGGCAGGAGGGAAGGACTGCGAGGAGGAGACACTGCAGACGGCGTTTAAGAAGCTCAGGGTGGACGCGGAGAGGTAACTTACTGCACCACACTTCTCTTCATGCTGTTTAGCCGTGTTTCCACCAGGTGGAGCAGTTCAGTTTGGTGCTGTACAGTATCGGCGTGTCCTTGGTCACATATCACCCCCACTACGAAGCAAAAAAACAAAAACCTTTGTGTGTGTGTTGTGTTCCCATGTGAACATGTCTCTGCTTCTTCTCAGTTTACCCGGAGCCGTGAGCGTGTCGGAGGCGTTGGCTCCCAGAGCGGCTCCTCGGCCCGGTTCAGACACCAGCGGAACCAAGACCAAGCTCAGCAGTCCGAAGGACAATTGGCACGGGTGTGTGGAGGCGCCACCGCTGTGTGATGTTCAGTGGGTTTTTTGTTGTTGTTGTTTTTATTTTCTTTTTTTTCTGCTCTACTTTCAGCTGTACGAGGAAATCGTCCAGAGGAGCAGCGAGGACGCAGCGCCGCCGCAGGTCCAAGTCGCCCATCCTTCACCCGCCGAAGTTCACATACTGCAGCACCTCCACAGCCTCCGCTCTCTCGCCCTCTGGTGGCTGCCTGAAGCACCAGCGCCTGGCCACGCCCGAGCCTGCGGAGCCACGCCCTCCGCTCGACACAAGGTCCGCCTCTGCTAAGAAAGAGCTCCCGACTTCAGGCAACGCCGGTCACGTCTCTCCCCTGGTTTTCGGATCTTGTGCTGGTTTTGAGACACTCGTTGGCGCCGCGGTTTCCTCGCCATCCTTGGAGAACCCCGGTGTCGCTCCTGTCGTGGGGGCAGGTGTCCAGTCGGGCAAGGAGGGCGATTTGGAGAAAAGTGCCTGTGGCGGAGCAGCGTCAGGATCACCGAGGCGCGCCGAGGCCGCCGACTTTAGAGCTTTGTCTGAGCTGCACTGCTCTGTAGGTGGCGCCAGCGTGCCGTGCTGTTGCTGCTGCTGCACCCAGAAGAGCAGCCCTGACTCCCAGGAGCGCATCCAGGGCTCCGACCATCAGTGCCAGTGTCAGTCGCATCCTCAGGGCTGGCACGGCGTGGAGGTTTACGCCTTCACAGGTCTCCGTGACGTCATCTCGGAGTGCGAGCAGAGCCTGCCGAGCCACGGCGGCTCCGCCCCCAGAACTCCGAACAGTAACCCTGCCGCCTCGACGACATCGTCGCCGCTCCCGTCGGGCTCGCCACGCTCGTGTTCAGAGCAGGCGCGCGGCTACGTGGACGACATCACAATAGAGGACCTTTCTGGCTACATGGAGTATTATCTGTACATCCCCAAGAAGATGTCGCACATGGCTGAGATGATGTACACTTAGAGACGGGCGCGTCGCCGCGGCTCGGGCAGGAAAGTCAAATTTAAATTATAAAGACGTTAAAAAAGTGATTTTTATGCTGATGTTTCCATGGCCCCGCCCTCGTCTCATCTCACTGATACAAACATGAATCTGTTTTGACGTGACGCCACGTGGATGGATGAATTTCTTGTTTGTTTTTTAAATTTAATTTAACCTTCTGTTGACATGAAGTTGCCAAAGCATCGAGCAAAACGTGTAAAGTCACGCGTGAACATGTTTGTGATGTCGGGATTTAATTTCCTTCAATAAAGACACAAAAAAAATAAATGCTTTTGTTGGAAAACTCAAGTTTTGCATTTTTTCTTTCTTCTAAACGTACGTTTCAGAGACAGACGTTAAAATGTTTTAAGTTAAAAAAAAGGTTTAAAATAAAGGTTAGATTTGCTTTGAGTTCAGATTCAAAATTATTAGTATTACAGAAATCTGCGATTAGGGAAAAAGTCAGAAATCTGAGATTAAGTTTAAAGTTGGGATTCTGAGGGGAAAAAACCCCTCAGAATTCTGTGCTTAATAAACAATAAAAAAGGCTTTTTTTCTTTTTAAAGGAACAGGTGCTTAAATTCTCAGTATATTAATACAATATTGTGTAAAAGGCCAGAAATACAGAGGGTAAATTTAATGTTTACTGCCTGAGGATCTGTGAAGAACAGTGAGTTATAAATATTCTTATTTCTGTATATTTCTGAAAAACTAATGACCAGTAGTGGACACTCAAACTCTCTATCTCTTTAAGTGCTTTTAGTCACATTTACATCCCTTTTATGAAACTGATGTCTGTAAACCACTCACTCTCCCACACCAAAGTCCATAGAGAAAATCAGTGATTTTAACATCACACACACACAGGAGTTGTTGATCCACTGCTGCCTCCATCACTAAGTTCAAATGTGTCATTTTGTCATTTTAAATTCTTTGTTCAGATTGACCTCAGTGACACAAAGTGACCACACGAGGGCGACAGTGAACCAGCAGCTCCTGTGTCCCCGCAGATAAAATCACTGATTTTCTTTATGGGCTTTGGTCTTTATATAAACATCCATTTGGATTCACAGCGTTTATCTTGAACTATCATTATATATTTTTATATACTATTAAATACAATAAATATTTTTACACAAAACACCAAATTTTTCTTTCATTGTGAAACCTTCAGCAGAGTGTCACATGTGATGATGATGATGACGTACGTTTGCGGGAGGCCTGGTCTTCATCCCCCACTGTACTCTGTGATCCTCTGACCTCTTTGCCCAGGGGGTTCAGAGGGAACACTTCACCACATGTTTCCAAACCACAACGTCACGTTTGTACGGAAACTGTCCTGATGCTGTTTATGTACATGTATGTATGTATATGTATATGTATATGTATGTACAGTATATATGACTTTTTTGTCATTTTAGTCATTTTGGACGAGATACTGTAGTATGACTTTTTGTCTCATTTTGGACGACATACTAAAGTATGACTTTTTTGTCACATTTGGGACGACATGCTAACGCCAATCCAGATGACTTTTGTCCTGCCTACCCATATACTAAAGCAGCATGACTTTGTTATTTAGACAACTTATTAAAGCATGACTTTTTGTCTCATATTTTGACTACATACCAAAGTATGACTTTTTGTCTCATATTTTGGACTATTACAATTAAAGTATGACTCTTTTTGTCTCATTTTGGACCATACTAAAGTATGACTTTTCGTCCCCATTTTGACTATTATACTAAAGTATGACTTTTTTCATATTTTGACTATACTAAAGTATGACTTTTGTCCTATTTTGACTATATACTAAAGTATGACTTTTTGTCATTATTTGGGACCTAATATACCAATCTTATGACTTTTTGCCATTTTTGACTTATATACTCAAAGTATGACTTTTTGTCTCATTTGACTCCACATACTAAAGTATGACTTTTTGTCTCATTTTGGGATCTAATATTAGATGACTTTTGTCTCATTTTTGACCTTATATACTAAAGTATGACTTTTTGTCACATTTTGGGGACAACATACTAAAGTATGACTTTTGTCTCATTTTTGATCTACATACTAAAGTATGACTTTTTGTCTCATTTTCTGACCTACATACTAAAGTATGACTTTTTGTCTCATTTTAACACATACTAAAGTATGACTTTTGTCTCATTTTGACTATGGACATACTAAAGTATTTTGTCACATTTTGGATCTACATACTAACGTATGACTTTTTTGTCTCATTTTTGGACGACATACTAAAGTATGACTTTTTTGTCACATTTGGGACGACATACTAACGTATGACTTTTTGTCTCATTTTGGACGATATACTAAAGTATGACTTTTTGTCACATTTTTGACGTCAAACATACTAACGTGATGATTTTGTCTCATTTGGACTATATACTACATGACTTTTGCTACATTTGACATACTAACCAATGACTTTTGTCACATTTTGACTCCACAAACTAAAGTATGACTTTTGTCACATTTTTGGACTTACATACTGTAGAATGACTTTTTTGTCTTATTTTGGACGACATACTAAAGTATGATCTTTTTGTCTCATTTTGGACCTACATACTAAAGTATGACTTTTTGTCACATTTGGGACGACATACTAACGTATGACTTTGTCTCATTTTTGGACAATATACTAAAGTATGATCTTGTCACATTTTACTACATAATGGTGAATATCCTGTCTCTATTTTGGATCTATATACTAGTATGATCTTTATTCCATTTTGACGACATATCTGGGTATATGACTTTTTCTGTCTCATTTTGGATCTATAAACTAAAGTGTGACTTTTTGTCACATTTTGGACGCATACATACTAAAGTATGACTTTTTGTCACATTTGGGACGCACATACCAACGTATGACTTTTGTCTCATTTTGACTCCATATACCAAAGGCATGACTCTTTTTGTCACATTTGGGACAACATACTCAACGTGCATGACTTTTGTCACATTTTGGACTACACAAACCAAAGTATGACTTTGTCTCATTTTGGACTTATATACTAAAAGTATGACTGTCACATTTTTGGGACAAATATACTAAAAATATGACTTTTGTTCTATTTTGACTCCATATACTAAAGTATGACTTTTTGTCTTATTTTACCATTATTATACTAAAGTATGACTTGTCTCATTTTGACCCACATACTAAAGTATGACTTTTTGTCTCATTTTGACTCCATATACAAGTATACTTTTGTCACATTTTGGGACAACATACTAACGCATGACTTTTTGTCAGCATTTGGACGACAACCAAAGTATGACTTTTGTCTCATTTTGACACCCATATACTAAAGTATGACTTTTGTCACATTTGGGACAACATACTAAAGTATGACTTTTTGTCTCTTATTTGGACCACATACTAAAAGTACACTTTTTGTCACATTTTGGACGACAAACTAAAGTATGACTTGTCACATTTTGGACGATATACTAAAGTATGACTTTTTTGTCTCATTTTGGATGACATACTAAAATGTGACTTTCACCCTGCACTATAGTCTTGAGTTTATTTCAGAATCTCATACCAATCTCATACCATGCATCAAAAAACCCAAACTATTCCTATTTTAACATATTTTCTTTCCTCATCAGACTTTTTGAGTTTAAGATTTAATGAAAACAGTCAAAAGTTCTAAGAAAACATGAACAGTAGGAGCTGGTAGCTCCTACATCCAAAGTGAAGAAAGGAGATGAAAAGGCCTACAGACAAACTAAACTATGACTTTTTTTGTCACATCAAAATTCTGAGATTAAGATTAAAGATTAAATGTTTTTGTGGCACTAATACTCTGCCATACTTTTAGGCAGCAAAGGGAAACTCTCAATACCTCGTCTTGTAAACATGAAGCTGGTTTTGTACTGCAGTTTGCCACGAGGGGGCGATCCAGATCCTCCACTGCTGTGGAGATGGTGTGTCGTTATGAAGGCATCGCACACACACACACAGAGGATCATGTTACATTGACTAAGTGCATGAAGTATGTGGGTTTTACCTCCCGATGGGTCTCCTGGGGGGCGGAGCCTCTGGAACCGCCCCCCGACCTGAACTCAGAGGCCAACGCTGGATTTACTGTACCTTCAAACACACATGGAGCTCATTTAACTCCACACACACACACACACACACACACACACACACACACAGAATCACATTTATTGATGGAAATCCCCAATTAAAAGGAGGAGTTGTCAAAAAAAGCTCAAGAGGAATAAAGATCATCTTCTAACCACAACGTTGGAAGTTCCTCTGGTCTGCCTGCCGCAGTGCCCTTGAGCAGAACATACAAAATGCACATAAAACATGTTGGAAACTGCTCACTCTCCCACACCAAAGTCCATAGAGAAAATGAGTGATTTTAGCTCACGGGGACAAAGGAGCTGCTGGTCCTCTGCTGCCTCGTGTGGTCACTTTGAGGATTTCAAATGACGAATTTACAAAATAGGACCTTTGAACTGAGTGATGGAGGCAGCAGTCCTGTGTGTGTGTGACGTTAAAATCACTGATTTTCTTTATGGGCTTTGGTGTCTGTCTCACAGTGAGATAAAGACGTGATCATGTGACCGAGATGTCGTAGACTTAAGCTGAAGCAGATTTGATCAGGTGATCCTTTAACGCTGTTTTATGATGCTCATATGTCAGTGCATGTGTGTGCGTGGAGAAAGCACACGCTGACCTTGTGTGTTGTTGTCTCGGTGAGAACGAGGTCTCGCTGTGCGCAGGAGTGTGTTACATGGGTTTTGTGCGTTCTTCATTGTGCCGCGTTTGGCAGGTCACGACGCCGCGTAACGCGATCCTCCCAGGACTCCGGTGATTTTGGAGAACAATGCGGGAGGTGTAACGGTGCCCGCGTTGTTTTTTAGCGTCTCAGTGGAGTCTGATATGATCCTCGTCACGTCTGAGTTTCAGGTGAAGAGGAACAATGAGCGAGTTTCTGCGTTTTATCACAACAATTCGTTCTGATTCGACGAGCGATGCAGGGCGACACTTGTGAACATGGATCACTAATGTCTGTTACCTTTGAAACTCACAACTGTCACTGTTATTACAGAGATCCAATTATAATAAATAATTTTCTATACGTTTTACGTACTTTTCATTGACGTCCACTCTACTTTGGAAAGTTTGAGTCACGTTAAACCTTGAAGGAACACTGCTGTTTAAAAAAATAAAAAAATAATGACTTGTGTTTTAGAAAGTGAGACTTTTATTTTGACAAACAGCTTTAGTGTAGACAAACACAAATAGAGATGGAGACTTTTATTTTGAAAACAGCAAGGTTGGATAATGGTGTGGATGAACAGAAACTGAGACTCTTATTTTGAAAACTGCAGGGTTGTATGTTCGTGTGGATGAACAGAATCTGAGACTCTTATTTTGAAAACTGCAGGGTTGTGTGTTAGTGTGGACAAACAAACTGAGATCTTATTTTGAAAACTGCAGGGCTGTGTGTAGTGTGGACAAACAGAAACTCTTATTTTGAAAACTGTAGGGTTGTATGTTAGTGTGGACCAACAAAATCTGAGACTCTTATTTTGAAAACTCCAGGGTTGTATGTTCGTGTGGATGAATAGAATCTGAGACTCTTATTTTGAAAACTGCAGGGTTGTGTGTTAGTGTGGACAAAGAAACTGAGACTCTTATTTTGAAAACTCCAGGGTTGTGTGTTAGTGTGGACAAACAGAAACTCAGACTCTTATTTTGAAAACTGCAGGGTTGTATGTTAGTGTGGATGAATAGAAACTGGACTCTTATTTTGAAATCTGCAGGGTTGTATGTTAGTGTGGACCAACAGAATCTGAGACTCTTATATTGAAAACCCCAGGGTTGTGTGCTAGTGTGGACTAACAGAAACTGAGTCTCCTATTTTGAAAACTGCAGGGTTGTATGTTAGTGTGGATGAACAGAAACTAAGACTCTTATTTTGAAAACTGCAGGGTTGTGTGTCATTATTACTGTTCAGGAAATTCCAGTCATTCTTCAGTAATTCCTCCTGTCATTGCCCTCCTCCCCTCCTCTCTTTTTCATCCCCTTCTACTCGTCCTTTACACCCTTCACCTCGACTAGTCAGACTCAATAACAGGAAGTGACTGACTCCCTGCTGCGGCGATGACATCTGGGATCTCGCTGCGTTTGTGACCTCGTGTTAAACCGAGCTCTTCATTTTTCACATTTAACTCTGTCACAGATAAATTCTCTGTTGTCGGTTTTAAAACAGAGCTCAGCTCCGATGTAAGGCGTCAGTTTTAGTCCACGACGTCTTTAAGAACATGTTCACGTCTTTAACTTTTCCAACAGAAGAAAACACTCACTCTCCCACACCAAAGCCGATAGAGAAAATCAGTGATTTTAACATCACACACACAGGAGTTGTTGATTCACTGCTGCCTCCGTCGCTGAGTTCAAATGTCCTATTTTGTAAATTCGAAAATCTTTGTTCAGTTTGACCTCAGTGACACAAAGTGACCACACGAGGCAGCAGAGGACCAGCACCTCCTGTGTCCCTGTGAGCTAAAATCACTGATTTTCTCTATGAGGTTTGGTGTGGGAGAGTGAGTTTTGTTTTTTGTTTTTTCTCTGTAGACCTGAGGCTAAAATAAAAGCCATGTTTTGATGATAGCTCTCCACGATGGCAGCGCACCAATCATGTGTCTGTACCTTTAAGGTCAAACAGTCATGGGGGACAAAGGATGTCCTCCTTATTTTGCCTCCATTTTTTCTTTTCATTTCACTTCCCACGTGTGTGTGTGTGTGTGTGTGTGTGCAGCTGCCTGCCTTTTCTAAACCGACCTCAGGAACCAGCGAGAGATGATTAAATTGTACGTGAGGAGTTCAAACGTAATAAAAAATGAAATGAAAACACAAGCAGCGTGAAACACAAAGGCCTCATTGTTGCCGGGGGAAGGAATGCCTTTGTGTGTGTGTGTGTGTGTGTGTGTGAGACTGTGGGCAAAGGCCGCAGGAATTTGCGTTTCTGCATGGAGACAAAGATGGCCTATGACAGAGAAGATGAGGCACACAGAGGGAGAGAAGTTCCTCTGTCCCCGTGTCTGTAAAAGTCTGTAAAGATCTAAAAGTCTGTAAAAGTCTGTAAAAGTCCAAAAGTCTGTAAAGATCTAAAAGTCTGTAAAAGTCTGTAAAAGTCCAAAAGTCTGTAAAAGTCTCTAAAAGTCCAAAAGTCTGTAAAAGTCTAAAAGTCTGTAAAAGTCTGTAAAAGTCGAAAAGTCTGTCTGAAACGTTTCAAACACAGGGTTTAAAGTGTGGACACAAACTGCTGGTCCTCTGCTGCCTCGTGCTGACTTTGGTGTGGGAGAGTGAGTGGTTTACAAACTTCAGTAAACGGAGATAAAGACGTGGACATGTGACGCAGAATATCTGTTAGTTTACTCATAAACAAATGCAGACGTAAGAGCGTCACCGTAAATGTTGATGTTACAAGGAACTGCACCACACTGCAACACACACACACCTCATTTCCCCATAATCTCTCCTCAGACGACCTCTGACCTTCCAGAGGGTGTTGACAGATTTAGGAGCAGCAGCTTCCTCTGCTGCTGCGCTGAGAGTTTGTCACAATCACATCCAACCAAACACGAGTGACAGACAGACAGACAGACAGACAGATGGACACCGAGATGATAACAGACTGTTAAAAGAAACAGAAAATGAAATGTCTGTGTTTCCTGAGACTAAGACTTGTGGTTCAAAGGCGAGTGAAGGGAGATTCTGCGTGGTGCAACACGCTCTGGAAAGTCCCAAAAAACGTCCTGATGACTGACACACACACACACACACACACACGCACACACACACACACACACACACACACACACACACACACACACACACACCAAAGTGGGACAGGAAAAGAAAAGAGTTGAAACTCTCCGTTATAACCATGATCCGACAGTGGATCAAGTATTGTGTCAGGTAAGAATACAGCGCTCTGCCACCAGGGGGCGACTCCACACCACTGGAAGTCTGTGTGGAAATGACTTTCTATGATTTCTCTAGAAAACTCTAACGATAGACACATATCAAGCTAGCTAGAGCTTTATTGCTAACTAGACTAGAATAGACAGACAGCTAGCTAGCTATCAAGTTAGCGATAAACCTAGCTATCGTGGTAGCTAGTTTTCAAAGTAGCTAGACAGCTAAGTATTAAGCTAGCTAGACACCTAGCTATCAATGTGGCTAGTTATCAAGCCAGCTAAACATCTATATATATACACACACACACACACATATACACATATATATATATACATACATACATACACATATACATACACACACATATATACACATATACATACACATATATATACATACACATATTCATACACATACTGTATATATACATATATACATATATACATACATATATACATACATATATACACACACATATATACACATATACATATATATACATACACATATATATACATACACATATACACATATATACATACATATATACATACACACATATACATATACATATATACACACATACATATATACACACACACACAGGACTTAAAAAGGCTTAAAGTGAATAAGACTTCATATTCTTTGAAGGCTGTGATGTTCACTGCTCTCCTCCTTCAGTCACCTCAGGTTCAGCAGGTCAAAGTGGGATTTAAGTGTGTTGTTGTTGTGTTCACTGCTGCCCTCTGCAGGTTGTTGCTGATGTCACTCACAGTTGTTTCTGGTGTTTTCCTGGGTCTATCTGTTGGACACCAGTGGTTTCTTTCTTCTTCAGGACATCCCGGATGCTTGGACTGGCTCTGATTTGCCGTCTTCTCTCTTGTTTCTCACCCACAGACAGATCTCTGGTTTTCATGTCGGTTCCACTTTGAAATGCAAAACCTATCCGACTGCATCCTGCACAGAGCGCAGCCGCGCGTCAACGGCACGAGACATAGACAGATGTGGCGGAGAGAATCCGGAACATTTCCAAAATAAAACACACACATATTTTTAAGAAAGAAACAAATACGACGTTTTAAAATGTTAATGTGCATAAAAATAGCTTTATTTCCAATAAATCAGGACCTGCAGACAGAAGCCAATGATTCATTGGCTTCTTCGCCCCACTGGTGATTCACATGTGATGTTTGTGACATTAAGCAGCACAACGTTTTTCCTCTGCCACCATCGCAGACCAGACCTGAGGCCCCGCCCCCCCAAAAAACAACAACCAACGTGACAATTCACCTTTTTCACCAGGTCACTGAACCTCAGTCTGAATCTGACGACACACAAACTCCTGAACGTCAACACAACAACGACCACATAAGCAATCCTTCTACGAACAACGAGAAAAAAACAACATAAATATAAAAGCAAAAAAAAAAAAGTCTAAAAAGATAATAGAAACTCTTACAAAATAAAAAGTTTCAAAACTATGTGTTTCTGGGAAAAAAAAATTAAAATCTTAAAACTAGTGAATATAAAACTTTTAAAATCACATATACAACAGCTTTAAAAAAAAAAGAAAAAAAAAAGGGGGAAACACCCCGACCTGAAAGAAGGCAATAAAATAATTTGACAGTTAAATTAATACAAAAAAAAGTTGATCTATGAGAGAAAATTCCAAAAAAGAGGTGAGTTAGTGTTAGCATCGGTCGTATCCAATCTCATTTACAGTAAAATCACAGAGAAAAAACAACGTTTTGGCTTTTAAATATTTGGTAGATATTCTCGTTGCCAGGCTGCGGCTAAGTACCACGTTTTTTTTTTTTTAAGTTTTTCAATTTTTTTTATAGCAATGACTTTATACAAATCCTTGGCAGAAGCGTCTGAAATGTGAGCGTCACGAAGCTTCGGCTACTGAGCGATGATTCAAAAAAATAATAAAAAGTAGCTTATTGAGAAAGAATCAAAACCATAAAAGATAAAATAAAATTTTTAAATAAACTACCAGTTTTTCCCCGATCAGAGCTCAACAATCAATAACTGGATCCATTGTGGTAAGGCTACCGTTAGCTTAGCTTAGCACAAGAAACAAGAAAAATGTCATTTCAAGTTTCCACGTCGTACCTACGAGTTTCTGCTCTGAAAGTCGCGATTTACGACACTTTAAAAAAAACAAAAAAACATATATATATTTGCTAAGCTAAGCTAGTAAGCTTCATTGTCAGTGTACAGTCATGAACATCAGGGAAAAACAAAAACCAGTCTAAACACGTTCAGTTTGAACGTTACAGTGAAAAGTGAGTCTTAAAGAGACAGTACTGGATGAGGTCTGCCTTTGTTTGTCGTTATTTCTGCGAAAATAAAACAAGCCCTTTTTAGTGTTGCATAAATCAGCTGATCGGAGACAAAAAGAAAGTGGCACCTTGAATGCTTCTGTTCAAGGTGCCACACTAACCCACGTTTACTTCTAAAAAAGGTTTGTTGTGTTGCATCCAGATTAGTGTTTTAGCCGCGCTCCGGTGCACCGAGCACGTGCAAGAAGTTCGTTTTAAGAAAGTTCTACCCACGCGACAACAGTTTGAGGTTTTTTTTTTTTTAAGGGAGACGGATGTTTTTTTTTTATTTAGCTGCGGCTAAATCGGAAAATCTAACGTGGAAGTGACGTCGCCTCAGATTTGTTCACGTTTCAGAAAATTAAAAAGAAACACGGACACAAATGTGTCTCGGGGTGAACAACATGCCCAGAACGCGAGGGTCGGATGTAGCTTTTTTTAATAAGGGCGCCTCCTACTGGCTGTTCTACGACTAAACGATGGTTGTTGTTTTGTTTGAAAAAAAAAAAAAAGAAAGACAGTTTTGATTCACACAAAATCTCCACGAGATTTGGGAAAACTCTAGTTTACAGTGACGCCGCCACCTACAGGTCCGGCATGGACATGACAGTGTTTGTGTTTGGATGAAAATTTTTAATAATTCCTTTCTTATAAACACAATAAATTGTTTTGGCTAGCAAAAAAAAAACCAGCCATTTTCTAAAGGCACACACACACACACACACGAAGCAGCGCTGCGAGTGGAATGTAGGTGTGTCGCAAACCTCAGAGCTCGACTTCAGCGTAACAACAGAAAACAAACCCCGGAGGCACGGCAGTGATTTTTATAGAAGTGTGTGTGTGTGTGTGTGTGTGGATCGTGCAGTAATTTGTATATAATTTTTTCCTGCATCAGTTTAACGCTCAAATCTGCCGCTCAACACAACCCTGAAAACAGAAGATCTCATCGGCTCCGTCAGCTGTTTGTTGTTGTTGTTGTTGTTTCTGTCTCTGCTCAGGGGTTTCAGGGCGTTCTACTAAAAAAAACAAACAAACAAAAAAAAACGGACAGCAACGGCAGCTTCGCGGCGACGTCAAAGACCTTCTGTTGTTCCAGAACCCTGAAATGTCTGATGAAATAAAATAAGACAAAAGAAAGGAGGGAAAATCCCTGGCTTCAGTCCAACAGACGAGATGATGAAGAGGAGGGTAAATAAATAACTGGACTGTTAACGTGTACCATACTGAGACAGAATCAATCATTGCACCGTGTTAGTGTTTTTAACTAACTGATTTTAAATCTCAGAGAAAAACAGACCAATGAAGCGTCTGATTGGTTCAGAGAGTGAACATGAGGTGGGAGGAGCCAGTCAGTCAGAGGATGGCGTGGGCGGGGCTTCTCTCCTAATTATCGAGTGTCTCTCCGCTGTACAGTCAGAAGAAGAGCGAGGAGGAAGAGGAGGAAGAGGCACTGAGAGGCCAAGAACTGGCCCTGTTTGGTTTGAAAGGTTCAGGATGTGAGGTGTGTGTGTGTGTGTGTGTGTGGGGGGAGGCGGGTCTGGCGTAGATCTCTGTGGTGGGCGCCTTCTTGTAGATGGGCTTCTTCCCCAGGTCGTAGCTGCCCTCGTCCTTCTTCTTCATGCGGTAGATGAGGAGGAGGATGAGGAGGACGGCGAACATCAGGCCGACGGCACAGCCGGCGATCACAGCTGAGGAGACACAAGAGGAACTTTGAGGACAACGGGTGGAGGAACGCGACGTTGTGTTTGATTTCAGCGCAGACTGGTCATTTATGGACCAACATGGCTGCCACCATGTCTGTGACATCACTGAAACTCACTCTCCCTCAGCAAACCTCAGAGAAAACCACTTCAAATTTATTTTGTAAACGCTTCATTCAGATTGACCTCAATGACACTAAGTGACCACACGAGGCAGCAGAGGAGCAGCAGCTAAAATCACTGATTTTCTCTATGAGCGATTTTACTTTGGTGTGGGAGAGTGAGTGATTTACAAACGTCAGTTTCCTGTTGTTAAAGTCTGTCTCACAGTGAGATGAAGACGTGAATCATTCATTTAAAGTAGATTTAACGGAGGCGAGTCTTTTGTTTAAGGACTACAACCACATTTTATCCTTAAAGCCGTTTTAACTCCGTTAAAGTTAAACTGTTAAGTTTCTTTTTTCCTCATTAAATTAGTATTTTACTAACTAAAGATTGCCCAGACAGAACGACTCCTGCCGACATGTGGAAACCAGAGGTGATTAAATGCTCCTGACCTGCGAGGACCTCCGTCTTGTTGAAGATGCTGTCGTCGCTGGCGTGGGCCATCAGGACGTTGGAGGGAAACTCCTCGCCGCCCTCTGCTGGCTCCTTGTTCCGCAGCAGTGGGATTTCGTTGCTGTTCTGGACGATTTCCACCTCGTTGACGGCCGGTCTCTCGGGATGCTCCACCTCTGGGATCTTGTTGTCGTTGGCGTCGGGCTGAGGACGAGGAATCGGAAGAATTAAAGGACGTAACGACAGTTTTAAAATCAAGGATGTAAAAGGAGGAGACGTCTCACCTTGGCTGACGGTTCTGGGGCTTGCTTCGGTGACACGGTTGTTTCTGTGGAAAGAAGTAGATTCTTCATTTAATCTACTCCAGTAACAAAAAAAAGAAAAAAAGAAGGTAAATAACATCCTTTTGTGTGCGTTTGTTAAGACTGACCTCCGTCTCCAGAGCCGGAAAACTCATCCTCGTCCTCTTCGTCGTAGTAGTCGTTGTAGCCGTTGTCGTAGTCGTCGTTGTCGTCGTCGTCGTAGCTGTCGTCATCGTCTTCATCTTCGTTGTCATCCGTGAAGCCGAAGTCACCCGATGACTCCATGCGGTTTTGGTGTGTCGCCATGGCGACCGTCTGCGTGGTCTTCATGGGCATCCATGTCTCCGTCTCCCGAACCTGCCCGGGACAAAAAGGAGGAGGAACAGGAGTCAGAGGGATCATCGCCCACGATCATTAAAACAGCTGGTGAACTTCAGCGCCGTCCTCTCAGTTTCTTACAGTAGCCTAAAACGGCTGAGCTACGCAAGAAACTCACTAGTTTGTTCCTAGCGGCAGAAAACACCACCTTCCCCATAACAGCTGTAAAAACATTATATATTAATTTTTTTTCCCCAACCTAAAATTAGTCAATCTTTTAAAACTACTTCAGCCTGAAACATGAGTATCAAATATTTGTGAAACTTTAACCCTTTAAAGGTTTGTTTCCACAACGCCACTGTTTTTCTTTCTGAAAAAAAAAGGAAGTTCAACGTATCCAGCCTAGGGGCACACCCGACACTTTGAAGATCTATCGATCCAAGGATTTTCTGAAATCTCAAATCTTTCAAATAAGTATTTATGACTCAGGATAAGTTAACTAACCGCAGACTTTCACCTAAAAGCTTTAGCCTCCTGATTTGTTAAGTACTTTGTAATGTGACCTTTGAAAACTGCTCTACAAAGTTTATGTGTGTGTGTGTGTCTGTCATTGTCCTCACTGTCACTGTAATCAGTGTGAAGCTCCGCACAATGAGGACACATCAAGCTTCTTTAATCACATCAGAGCTCTTCATTTCATTGACCATTTGCTCAGTAAGAAGCTTCAATGGGATTAAAAGACACAGGCCCCACCCCCTCACACCCCACCCCCAAAATTAGCCTAATTAGCATTAACGCTCGATTGAATTGGCCTGAACAGACGAGAGGTGAAGCTGAAATAATAACAAAACCTAACAAAACAAACACCTGATGATTGTGTCGAGTCTCGGTTTCTTCAGGAAGTAAATAAATCCACAGCTGACGGAATTAACGAACAACACGTGACCACGACTGCGCCAAAAATGGTTCCGTCAACTAAAAACCAAAGTTCTGATTCCGGCGTCGCGATTGAAAATCCTTAACTGGACTCAAAGTTGAAGAAAACTAGAACCTGTTATTAATCGATTACTAAATTAATCGACAACTGTTTTGATAATCGATGAATCAGTTTGAAGCTTTTGTCTTGATTAAAACCAGATTTCCGTTGTTTAAGCTTCTTAAATGTGAGTATGTTCATCATTTCTTTGCTCTGAATAACAAAGAAATCATTAAAAGTTCATCAGTTTGGTTTGTGGACAAAACAAGACGTTTGAGAACGTCATCATTTCCAGGTTTGACGAACACGATCAACATTTCCTGACGTTTTATGGACCAAATGCTTCATCAACAGATGAATCGATGATGAAAATAATCGATAATTGCAGCTCTAAAGAAAACCCACTGGTGTTAGAGCAGAATATAAACTAGGTATTTCATTTTAGGGCCCCGTCCACACACAGACGGCATTTATGGTTTAAAAAAAACCCCGCGCAGAGTGGGGAAAATCTGGCATTTCCGAATACTTTAGGAAGCCTGTGTTTTGTGTTTGGAGATTGTTTCGACAGTTTCACCTCAAACTACTGTCAATGAAAAGTAACTAAAGTAGAGCTACAACTAACAATTATTTTCATCATCGATTCATCTGTCCATTATTTTCTCGATTAATCGTTCCAGCTCTAAATTAAAGTCCATGTGAAAAGACACGAGACGTCACTACAACACGTCCTGTTCAGTTACAGCGCCACCTGCAGTGCTGGCATGAGTACTACAGCTTTTCCCTGGAACGACTCCATTGTCACCCTCAAACTTTCCACTATATCCACAAACATCTCCAATAATCGGGACAGAAACAACAAACCTTTTTCTCCTCTTTTAAAAACGATTAGAAACCTTCATTTAGTGTGAAGAAATGTCGACGCCCACACACACACAAACACACAGAGCTTCAGATGGAAGTCATTATGAGAAGTCATGACGTCAACACAACCCGTGTGTGTGTGCGTGTGTGTGGTTGGGGGAAGCCTGTCATTTGAAGGGTTAACTGCTGGGCTCCCTCAGCCCGAGGCCTGCCATCATTATGTGTGTGTGTGTGTGTGTGTGTTCCCAACTATTTGACATAGTAACAAAGTGTGTGTGTGTTTGAAGGTAATCCTCTCAGACTTTAGAAAAGGAGTCCAATAGAGTAGAAGGCGGGGTGAGCGGGGGAGGAGGAGGGAGGGCTCCATTGTGACTGCACAGGGGCTTCAAACGACGGCGGCCATTTTACGCAACACCAGCAGGCCCGACGACTCACAGGCAGGAAGTTCACTCGTTCACACATTAAAAGCTGTGGATGATTCAGCCAGGTGTGACTCCGCTGCTTCCTGTAAGACAGCACCCGCCGCCTCGGGGCGCCGACTCATCTGCTGCTTTAAAAACGAGCAGGTTCATGAAGGTCACGAAGGTCACGAAGGCCGGCGCTGCTCTGTCTTCAGTAGAAACATCGCAAACATACCATCCTCTCCCACGTTTGCTTTGCTCTGGATAAAAATTTGCGGCGAATGTCGCGACGACTTCTTTTAAACTGTTACACAAGGCTGAGACAGAACATATTAACATGTTGACGTTTTGTCCACAAACTAAACAATTACTCCGTTTTACAGATGTATTTTTGTTATATGGAGAAAAGAAAACATTAGAAATAGTCACATGAGACACTTAATCCCTTATAATCTCAGAAAAGCTTAGAAACACTAAATTAACCACCAAACTATTTTGATTATCTCTAACTGAAAAAAGAAAAGAGGATTTCATAGTTTTCTTTAATAATTTTAAAGACCAACGCAATATTTAGTAAATCCAGACCGTTTATGTTCAGCTGGACCCAAAACTGAGGAGACTTCAGAATTCAAGCTGCGCCAGATTTAAGAATTAACGACGTTCAAGTTAAGGGAAAGTAGAGAGACAAACAATGACACTCGACACGGTGCGCGCGCGCACACACACACACACACACACACACACACAGAAGGGGATTTCTGCCGTTTTATGCTTGTGATATTGTTCAGTAAAACCGCCTCTGATTTCATCTTCATTTATAATTCACCCGTGAAGTGGAGCTGGGGATTGGAGTTTCTGCTGAAAAAGTTCCTTCAAAAAAACCAAGTTCATTCTGCCGATCCCAGGAATGTGTGCGGGAATGATTCACAACATCAACACTTCTTAAAACCTGCGGGACCAAGCGACGAGACAGAGGGGAACAGAAATGTGCTCGGCCTGCTCAGACGTGTGTGAGTGTGTGACCTGAGGTTACGTAACCAAGCAAACATGGAAACCAGCTCACTGACTGAACACCTGATTCAGTCAAGTCACGACGGGCGAGGACCTGGACTTTAATCTTCAATAAAACTGAACTGTGCACCCTCTCTGCACGTCTCACACACAAACACGGCAGCGTCGCCGCGAACCGCGAGGAAAAACTACACGGAAAAGTGTTCATGGTGATCGTTACGCACGTGTCCGGTAAATAAAACATCACAAAGTCACACATTCACTTCAAAGTGGTGAACCACAGTGTTTGTCAGCAATCTTGAGAGCCACTCGGAGCACAAT
>NC_058024.1:1735538-1813038 GCF_019176455.1 Solea senegalensis
GTTGCTTTAAATTCTCGGCGTGCGCGCCGCCCTGCAGCTCTTTGATATTTGCGCGCAGAGCAGTGATCGTCTCCGTTTTGATGCGAACATGTTCCAGCAGTTCTCTCACTGCTCGTTTCAAGTACGCGATCTCCTTCTTGTTGTTTTGGAAAACCATGTTTTTCTCCGCAAGATCGTGGTACAGTTTGGACAACTTGCTATTGTCAGTGTGTAAAATTTCAAGCATTCGTGCTTGTTCTTCAATTTTTGTTTGCAGGGCAAGGTTTTTGTCCAGGAACTTGGCACTGCCTGCCTTTTCTTTCTGGAGGACTTTCTCCATCTTTAGAAAGTCTTGCTTGAGTTCCTTCATCGTGTCGTCATTGTTCTTTATCGCCTCTTTTAAGTCACTGTTCTCTTCTCTGAGGTGCATCAGGTCAGTTTCCGCCTTCTCTTTCAGTTCCAGGTATGATTTCTTGATTTTGGATGCCTTCATGTTCCATGTCTCCACATCTTGTTTAAGTGTGACGATGGAACCTTTGAGCTTGTCTATCTCTGCTGCTTTGTGCTGATCGCGCAGGGCAACTTGCTCGTGCGTCAGGCCTTTGCTATGCTCCATGTCTGTGAATCGCCTCTGACTCTCCTTCTAGCGGGCTCCTTCTCTACTCTGATTAAACACTTTATCCCGGAGATGAAAGGACAAACATAAAAGGTGACATCTTTCACACACGACACAAGACACAGGGGGAGGAGAAGCGAGGACCTAGAAGACTAATGGCGCATATCCGCCGGCTCTACTCGCCTTGCCACGCCACGGTTTAAGTTGAGTTTCCACTAGCATAGTACCTGGTACCAGGTACCAAAAATAGTACCTGGCATCACAGACTGCTGCCGCTGTAATCTGCCGAACAGTGCCGAATTGTAGATAAGTTAAAACTACTTAACAATCCTAAAAACTACAAAAGTCTGGGGTAAAGTCACTAGTCACTCGTGTGTGTGTGTGTGTGTGTGTGTGTGTGTGCTGCGAATAAAACAAAGTCACCGCAGTTTCACTCAGCCGTACAGTGATGACTCCGACCATGTTAAGTAGGTAATTTTTTTGTAGTAAAGATGCAACCTAATCGTACCGAGGCGAGTAGAGCCGGTGGAAATACGCTATACGGTTAAGAATGAAGGACGTTATGAGAGGATACGATCTCTGTGTTGATGATGACCTCCAGGCCGTTGGGGTGGAAAACCCCGCTGATGTTCATGTTGAACTTATCGAACTTGTGAACGGCCCGCGACGCCCGCACGTCCCACAGCACCCCGTCATTTAGTACCAGGTCGTCGGTGGGGCTGAAGGTGGCACAGTTCCTCTTGTAGTTGTTGGCCAGGGCGGGGTCGTTCAGGGTCAGCGTCTTCTGGCCCGTGTGGATGTCGTAGATCTGCAGCACACGGCAAGCACAGGTGTGAGAGAGAGGGACGTGCAAAGCGTCCACCGGTGACTAACGGCAACTAGAAAAAGACAGAGACGTTTACACGTCGTGACCTTACGTGTGCGACTTGGTCCTTGGTGCCGATGACTCGGTCCTGAGAGAGTTTACTGAACTCAACATAGTGATCGTCAACGAACGAGTTTCTGGGAGTGGAAACAAAGCTGTTCAGCGACATCCAACCAACAACCATACATTTACAGTCACACACCAATGAAACGTGTGTGTGTGTGTTTTACTTCATGCCAAAGACACTGTCGAAACTCCACAGGGTGGACAAGGGGACGCTCCAAGAACCAGAGGTGAGCAGTAGTTTTCCATCCTGAGGGAAACACAACACACACACAATACATTAGACATAAGATGGTGTTTGGTCTCAGGGCCGACAGGGAGAAGGTCCAGCACCTGACATCAACCTGGCTCCCAACACCAAGAAGACCAAACAGCTCATTGTGGACTTCAGGAGGTGTGAAGCTGGTGACACACACACACCCGTTCTCACCAACGGGACTGAGGTGGAGCGTGTCACCATCTTCAAGTTTCTGGGTGTCCATCCCTGTGAAGACCTTTCTTGGACCCTTAACACCTCTACCCTGAACAAGAAGGCTCACCAGCGTCTGAGGAGACTAAAGAAGGTCCACCTGCCTCCTCAGGTCCTGGTGAACTTTACTGCTGCACCATCGGAAGCATTCTCACCAATGACTGTTTGTCATGGCAACCGCCTACAACCACCAAGCACTACACTACGCATCACCGCTTCCTCACTCCCCTCCATCAAGGACATCCAGGGCAAGCTTCATCAAAGACTGTTCCCACCCAATGAAAGTCAATGAAATCTCCTCTGACGTCATGGAAACCAGAATGTGTGTGTGTGTGTATGTGTGTGTGCGCACCCTCGAGGGTTCCAGGTGAGTGATCGGTGATGTGTGGCAGGTGTAGCTCGCCTCCTCTTCTCCAGAGGAGATGTTGTAGAATTTGAGGCGACCGGTGCAGGTTCCCAGCATCAGGAAACGCTTGTGGGCCGAGAAGGCACAGCAAGTGAAGCCGCTCTCGTCCCCGCTGCCCTCATGGAACACCGACATAGGCCGAAATCTACACAGGGGACAAAAAAAGAAAAGAAAAAGCAAGTATAGGTTGTAGATTCCAGCGGGAAAGACAGGCCAGGAAATGTCACATATTAATCTTCTAATTATCACATAAATGACAATGAATTGTTAAAACTTGAAACTAGGACTGGAACTGGGAGCAGAGCCATGTGACGCGTGGACCTCGAAACACTGTCAAATATCCTATCCAGGGTTGCCACACCCTGGTTGACATCAAATTCAAGGACTTTGCAGGACCAATTTCTTCAAATTCAAGGACAGAACGTGCCAACACTTGTAAGAGCTCGTTTTCGTCCATGATGGTGTCCACTTTTAGTGATTGTCCTTGCGATCTTGAACAAAAGTCAGTCTGTGGTGAGACAGAGATCTTGGAATTTTCATTTCCCAGACATCACTCTTGTTTCTTTTCTTAACTTTACTCGCTCATTGTTCTGCACGGAATCTCATGTCAACGGCGGAGAGAGAGAGACAGTGGACAGTGTCCACAACAGTGCCCTTGTAATGATGTCTCCATGCCTCGTCTACATACATCAAGCAATGCAGGGCGCGAAACAGTGGGTGGTGTCGTAACATACAAGGGAGACATTTACCTTTAATATCAACTTAACTTTTTTTCAATCACTTTCAATGACCCGTGTCTATTTCCAGATATAAAGTAAAGTGTTACCTGCTAAATATCAGGTGGCGGTCCAAACATCCTCGGTCCACTCCTCCGTATTTGGGGTACAGGACTCTGCTGCCCAGGCGCGCGGTGAAGTTGGGCGACGCCTGCCGCCTCTGTTTGGGCTCGGGGCATCTGTGCGGCGTGAAGAGCGAGAAGGGCGGGCAGGTGGTGACGGGGTTGGGGCAGCGTGCGTGCTGCTCCCTCAGATACTCGGTGATGATGCTGTCGAGGGTCGGCGGCGACGGCAGGTGGCGCTCCAGCTGCTTCTTCATGGCCGGAGTCTGGCCACAACAAGGAAGGTCAATACGGGAAAATGAAAACACGCGATCTTAAGAGTTCCGAATTTGTTCCTAGCAAAAACTGCTATAAAATCATTATATATTAATATTTTTTTCCACTTTAAATGACTCAGTCTTTTAAAGCTTATACTTCAAATATTAATTATATTTTTAACAAGAACAATTTACACAACTCTGCTGTTTTCTATCGGAGAAAAAACTACAATAATTTCCATGAAATACATTTTAAGGAGAATTTAATAATAATTATTATTAGTCCCTGAGATGGGTAAATGATTGGCAGGGACACTGATTATGATGCATTGTTTTGTTATGCATATTTTTTTGCAGTACGAGATTTTTTTAAAAATGCCACCTTCCAAAAACTGCTGTAAAAATATATTAATATTTTTTTCTCACTTTAAATGAGTCAGTCTTTTAAAGCTATGTCAGCCTGAAATATACATATCAAATATGAATTATATTTTTGGCATTTTAACCCTTTAAAGTGAACATTTAAACACAATTTTGTGGATTCCATTGTTTTTAGAACTATATATAAAACATCTAGTGTATTTCACAAATGTCTTAAATATGATGATTACTTTTATGTGGATGTAGTAAGTCGCAGAAAACAAGTATCTGAAGAGCATCTGAATTGTCCAACTATTCAGCTTTTTAATGTCAATATTTTAATTAAAGGGGACATATTATACCCTATTTCCCCCATTAAAATAGTTCCCTGTTGTCCTAATGAACATGTCAGTAACATGCTTTGGTCAAAATACCATAAGGATGAAGCACCATAGCAGTTCAATAACCCTGCTAAACCCACCCCTTTCAGAACGCTCGGTTTCGTGCATGGTCCCTTTATATGCAAATGAGACACAGGCAAACACACACCCACTTCTTCCAGGGGGTTTCTGATTTGTCCTCTTTACAACGCTCACTCGCTCAGCTCCTTTTCTCTCCCCCTCCCCTCCACTAGTTCTCAATATCAACATGGCAGCGTGCGCGGAAAACAGCGAGAGTGCCGTCACAGGAAGAGACGTCTGACTCAAGGATCAAGCTGAACACTGCCCAACTGTAAATCAGTTAAAAACACTTAGGGACAGCACCGCTGATCGCCACCGCTGATCGCCACAAAATGTGTGTGTTTGTACGTCGGTGAAATACGGTCGCTGACTAAATACGGCGACCGCTGGCCACAGTCTGATGCGAGGTGGCGCAAACACACGTTTGCTGACTTTATCCGGCACATTAGCTTCATATATAAAATCCTCTGTAAAACACTGTGCTCCACTGTGCAGCCACCAACAGCACACTTGTCCCTCCGCGTTGACATAATACCGCTCTTCCTCCCTCGCCTGCACTCTAGCAGGGACAAGGTGGAGCTAAGGTGGAGCTCTCCAAGTAAACTTACTGGTGGGGTGGTAACATTCGCGGTGAAATGCGCATGCTGCCGTCATAAGCGCAGGGAATTCAACATCGAGTGTTTTATCGCCTATACTTACACTAAGGGGGACCACGAAAACATGACTGAGTTTTCCACACTTTGGCGACTGGTAGGGTCTCCAGAGTCCCAAATATAAGTACTGAAATTGTTAAAAGGTTGATTTTGCATAATATGTCCCCTTAAATGAATTGGTTTAAGTTTTTCTTAACGATTAAATCCTGTCCTGTGAAGGAGGTTTAAGACTCGACTGAGGGTAAAATCAGAAGCAGAAGAACGTCTCACTGACCTGTATGAAAGCACCGTGGTCCGACTTCTGCCTCAGTGCACGAAGTTTCTTCCCTGAGTTCCAATTGGACACTGGACGTTCCCGCGAGAATAAAATCCGTCCGACCGGATGTGAGCCCTGCCCATGAGGATGAGGAGGAGTCGGGAGGGCAGAGGTAGACGAGGCAGAGCATGAGGGGTGAGGGGTGACAAGGCCACGAGAGGGGGGAGGAGGAGGAGGAGGCGGTGATGTGGTGGACACAGGAGAGGATCCGACATGGCTGGCAGCACGGGCTGCGATCCCGCCGGCGAGCCGACAAGTCCTGTGAATCACCGAGGAGGAGGGAGGAGGGGTGATGCAGGAGGGGTTAGGACAGAGGGGGCCGGCGGATAAATGTGCCTCCTTGACGAGCGTGCTCGCCGTTTCAGTGAGACCTTTGGCCACGAGGTGGTTCCTGATCAGCACCAGGAGCTCCCGCTCAGAGAAGCTGATGCGGGACTGGGCGACCACGTTGGCCCTCTGCAGACGAGCCAGCGACACGTCGGTGCCCATGAGCAGCGGCTTCCCGGACACGCGCTCCGTCATCTCCACGGCGTAGCGGCAGAAGCGGACGTGCTCACTGCGCTTGTCCTGCAGCACTGGCTCCTTCATCAGCTGAGGGAGACGGAGGAAGAGGAGCGTCACATTTAAACCGGCATTTCCATCGAGTGGAAAGGTTCACGCTTTTCCACTGCTGATCCAGCACGACTCTACTCTGTTACAACCCGCAGTACAGACTCCGTCTGACTGACTGAAGTGAAATACAACTGAACATAGTCATTAAATACACCAGACTCCTGTTAAATATTGACATTGCTAAATGTTGGAGATTAACACATTTTAACTTTTGTTGGCTTTGACTCTTTGGGATTTTGGAATTTTCAGTAGATTTAGGAATTATAATCAGATTTTGGAATTATAAATAGATTTTGAATACCTATTTTATACCCAAGTAGAGGCGAGTCGTGCTGGAACTGTGTCGTGGAAAAGCACCATGGCAGTACGCCGCTGTGATGATTTGACAATAAAACAACATTGTTCTCGCCTGTTGGATTTGGCCACTGGTGAAAAGCGGCAGTTTGCTGATGATCTGTCGGATTGCAGAGCAGCGGGAGAGTCCGACCAGGGCCTTGCAGGCCAGAGCACGGATCAGGTCTGCGTCTGTGATGGGCGCCTTCACCGACAGCAGAGACAGAAGCACCTACATAAAAAACACACGGGAGGGAAATGACACGAGGAGGGACTGAAGGACACCGCCGTGGTTGGAAACATAAATATAACTCTCACCTTGATGCCGTTGTTGTTCTGCACCAGCTGCCACATGTGGGCCAGCACCCGATTGTGAGGCTGCTGCAGGTGCACGGACGGCCTGAGGGGTGTGTCAACGAACGCACCCGCAGTGGTCAGGCTCTGGTCTGGAGCGCACACGCAGTTTGTAATAACCTGAGAGGGTCAAAGGTCAGGACATGTGGGAGTGGAGTAACTACAGTATAGCTCAGTGTAAGTCTGGGTATCGCTGCAGATTTCCTGAATCGAATCACAACGTTCCCAATTTGATTGAAATTCAAATTTTTTGCTTTACAAAACAGACTTGAGCATTTATTTAAAGACTTAGAACCAAGAGCATTTAGGCCGTTTTTTTCATTACTATGTTTTAAATGTATGTGCAACATAAAACGTCTATATTCTTTTAACATGGACAATCTGATTTAAAACAAATCAATGAAATATTGATGGTGCCTGCTTCTTGCTGCTGATTTGGGTGGATTGAACCTTTAAAACTTGAAGTATTTAAACAAAGTGGTATTTTGGTGGAATCAACCTTTAAACTATTAAACCTTTAAAAAGAGAGAGAGTGGGACTGACTCCACCGCACCACCGCTCCACCGCTCCCCCTCCTCTGCCCCAAACACCTGTTTCTAACTGTCCAAAAACAGAGAAAGCCCAATGTTTTAAAGTTGTCATATTTCAAGAGCAGTTGATGATAGAGAGTAAATGTTTGGATGTTGGACGTCAGGAGGCTTTCAGCAGCTCCCATATTTACATTTGTGAAAAATGGCTGAGAATTGACAGAGAAATTACAGTTTTAAAATCACCATCGTCTTGATTTTTGAAAAACCTCCAGAGCAGAGTTTTAACATGAGAGTCAATGGGAGGTTTGAGCAGAACTCTCTGTGCTTTTAGGTGATTTTAGGAAAAACTGCAAGTCATATGAGAATGAAAACAACACACAGGGTTACAGGACGACAACCAGAGCAACGTTTTTATATAAATATTGTCCGTGTAGGTTGGAAATTGTGGGCGGGAGAAGAGTTTGTTACTCAAAACGCTTAGAAAAGTCATAGCCCACCATTCTCGATCAAACCGCACGTTTAAATATAGGATGCATGGGAGTGGGAGGAGTTACACGCCAAACTTTTGGCGCAAGAGGAATATCTAAGAAGAAGAAGAAACGCTGAGGGGAGTTCTCAGTGATACGCCGTAAATATAAACACCAGAGCAAAAAGTTACTCAAAATGTTTAAAATCCAAATAAATTTGTGAAATTTGGAAATACCTCTCAGTTCAAAGTTCGATATAACGAGTTGTGCGTTATTCCTACATCCGTTTACCGTGGGTTCACCTGCGGCACAGAGCTGTGCCGCGCGAGCACTAAGGGTCAAAGGCTTCAGCTTACTTGAAGTGCAGACTTTTGGATTTCGGCGTCGTTGACAAACACCTCCCCCTCTGCAACGCCCAGGACAATGCTCATACCTGCAGCAGAGAAACACGTCCAGGACAAAAGACCCGTAAACTTTGAATGCTTTCAGTTAAACTCCCCCTCCCCAGGTCAAACTCAAGCACTTTTAAGGTTATTTTCCAGGCTTTTCCAGCAACTTACTTACAATATTCTAAAATAAAATATCTCCCGTTTATGATCCATTTCACAAAACGTTTCTTTTCTTCTTTCTTTTATTCATTTACATATATGGTCAAACTCTGCTAAAACACAAATAACAAGGCTTAAAATTCAATAAGTGTTATAAAAAGGGAAGCTCTTAAACAAAATGTGTTTTTTTTCCCATGTGTTTTTAAAACTATCTATAACATCCAGTGTACTTCACAAACATATTAGATATTATAAATATGATGATTATTACTATTTTGTGGAAATTTTTAACATCTGAGTGAATAACCAGTAACATTTGTATAAAATGAAGAAGTTGTACTGACCCACGGTGGAAACGGGCGACCCCGCTTCGTCCGCAACGTCCACAGTTTCCGCCAGCACCATCTGGATTTTAGGAACCACCGTCAGGATCGCCAGGACGTCCAAGGCGTAACGCACAGTGTCGCTCCTGCACAGACAGAGGGACAGAAATTAAAAAAACAAACTTCATCTTCCTCCTCCTCCTCCTCCTCCTCCTCCTCCTCCTCAACATGGAGCAGCTTTACCTGCCGTAGTAATTCCTCCAGTCACAGGCTGAAGAAATGAGCTGCAGCATTAAAGGGACACAGGACAACTTGAAGAAAACCTCCACAGGTTCCCACTGAAGATGCGGTGGTCCACACTCGATGAGGAACTCCATCATCTCGATCGCCTGCTCCCTGGTGTACGAGTAAGCCTGGAAAAGGATTTTAAAACTGAGCAGAGGAAGCTAATGTTTTGGGGGGGTTTTAAACCTTGAATATACCTAGACACATTTTTGTGTTTTTGGCTTTTAATTTTGAGAATATTTTATCATTTCCTGTTAAAAATATATGCTTGTGTTCCTAATTTTTAACAATGTTAAGTAAAATACTCACACTAAGACACTTCTGGACAAAAAAACGTCCTCATTTAAAATGGTTCAAATCACTGTTTTTGAAGCATCGTGACAAAAACAGCAATGAGGACTGATGTTGGTTTAAAAAATACAATTTTAAAAATAAATGTATACAATTTTTAGAGCTTCATTTTTTCATGAGCACATTTTTACCATAAAATTAAGTTGCATCATGATAAAACTTGGTGCTGTCGGTGTGTAAATGTAACTTTTTTGAAGGCGCAAGATGACCTCATACCTTATAAAATGGCTGCTGAGGAAGTGCAGAGCCTTTGTCTGCCGCCGTGTGCAGAGACTGCTTCACCTGCTCAACCTTCACTCCCAGGTGAGCCTCGAAATACCTTCACAAAGAGAAAAGACAAACATGGACTGATGAATAAAGGCGCCTGCGTCAACATGTGCACAAATACATTATTTAGCTTTCAGAGCATCATTTAACACCAAAGACGTCGGTCAAACTGAAATCTAGAGGTGGGCATCCACACGAAACCCTCATTATGAGATTTTCCTACCCGTTTCTGTGTGGACAGGCTCTTAAAATTATGGCCACAAAGCAAGTTTATAGATTAAACAACAAAATCGTGTTTGCGATGTCAGCTTATTCATAAAAAGTTGAATAACTGCCAGATATTGAAGGTGAAAAGAACTCAGTCACTGAACATTTTTTTAACAATTCTACAGCCATAAAATCTAAATAAATCCAGACAGCCCTTCAGAAGTAGCCTCAGAAGAGGCTTAATATCAACACTGGACGAATCACAAAAGAACATGGATGTATAAGAGAGGTAAATATTGTTAACACACACACACACACTTTCAACCATCAGTGTGGTGCAGGTGTACCTGCGCAGGGCCATGCAGGTGTGTTTGGCCGTCTGTCGGTCAGAAAACACCTGGTCATCGCTCATGATGGCCTCTTCCTCCATGTTCAGGATCTCCAGCGTGCTGATCTACAGAGGGCTGACATGTTTAAAAAAACAACAACAAACAGACACATGGTCACGGCACGTGGCGCAACACCGACCAGGTTGACGAGTCTGCGCAGGCCGTCCTGTTTGTCGAAGAGCTGCAGCACCGCTCTGAAGGAGAAGGAGATGGAGAAGAACATGGTGGCGTGGCACACACCGGAGGTGTGCGACGACTCCAGCAGCCACAGAGCGTAGGACACCATCTGTGACAGCACTTCGTCAGGGAGCATACACACCTGCAACACACACACACACACACACACAGATTTGATGTCATAATCACATCACTCAATGTTGCCTATCACTGTCATCTTTTTCTTATGTTTGGTCTTCTGTGAAATTTTCAAAATTGGAAACTTGCCATGGGAATGAACAGGAAATTTGTCAAAATATTCAGGTGGTCAAGTTTAATTTTGTTGTTAAATAATATATTGTGGCTAAAATAATCTCGATTTTGATGCAAATACAGTTTAACTTCAATGATATTCCATAGCACACACGGCTTACTGCAGGGCTATTGAGGCCACACCCCCTACGTCCACTGTCAAATGACATCACAGGTGATAGTAGCTCACAAGCTAACTACCACACTAACTAGAGCGATAGATTCTAACACGATAGATAGATAGATAGATAGATAGATAGATAGATAGATAGATAGGTAGATAGATAGATAGATAGATAGATAGATACTATCTCACAAGCCAAGTAGCACTCAGATTGAGCGATAGATTCTAGCTCACAAGCTAACTAGCACACTAGATAGATAGACAGACAGACTATACTCACTCTCTCCATGGCGTCTTGGTTGTAGGCGAGATAGTACAGACAGAGGGAGACTCCGGTCGACGCCATCGAAGGCCTCGGGATCTCCAGAAGTTTCTGCACGCCACCATGAGCGATGAACTCGGCCGCAAACTTTTTGTGGAGGATCAGTGAGGCGAGATACTGAGGAGAGGAGGAGACGAACGTAGAATTCAGTGGTTTTATTCTAATCCTCAAAGTCAACGTTCAAATAAATAATCGCTCGGCCCCAGGTTCACTCCATCCTCAATTATTATTCAGTTATTATTATATCCTCATCCTTATTCAAGAGGAAGACAGCGGTCTTACCTGAAGAGCATCGAAGATCAGCTGCACGTTCTTGGTCTGCGCAAGGTCGATGTAGCTCATCAGCAGCGACCGCGTGTCCAGCTGCATGAAGATGGCCAGCAACTAAAACAAGAGAGAGAGGGAAAGGTCAGTGACCTCAGAGGAGAACATGAGATCAGTGATTAATCACATTAAAGAATCCTCAACACAAGGTTAGTTTGTTTGTTTAGTTTAGTTTGTGTGTCTCACCTCTTGGTATTCTCCCAGCGGCGTCAGATACTGCAGGATGAGCCTCTGCTCCATGGCCGGGCTGAGCGGTGACAGGCAGTAATCAGAGCCAATCACCATCGAGCTCATCTCTGACCAGGACGTGCTGCTGATTGGCTGATCAGTGCCGTTGCTGTTTTCCGTCTCCTCCTCTGCCTCGTGGGAGGAGGAGGTGAAGTTGAGCTTTTGCTTGGCCTTCCTGCCGTTCTCCTTCACCGTCCGTCTACTCCCTCCTCCTCCTCGCTTCTCCTCTGTTTTTTTAAAGTCCAGGTCCTGGTTTGCTTGGTGCACAGAGTCAGGCAAAGGTTTGGCTCCGTTTCTCTCTCTGTCCTGGATCACGTCCTCCTCGGTCTGGTCTTGCAGGTCCGTTGAGATACTTGAGGTCTGTGTGTTTTCCACCTGAGAGTCCTGAGGTAGATTCTGGGGCGTCTCAGAGAGACGGCGATTCTTCGCGTCTTCTAACTGCAGCTCGTGCAGGCGCCGGATCATGATCGGAACCTGGAGGAGAACCAGTGACTGATTATTGATTAAGTTCATCGTCACCTGCTTGGATACAGGTTGCTTCCTGGATGCTTAATAGTATCAGCTGATACTGGTGAAAGTTAAGGTCTTTCTGTGAAAGTTGAGGTCTTTCTGTGAAAGTTAAGGGCATTTTGTCCTTAGTTTGTTCTGTAAAACCTTAAAATGGCTGTTTCTAGGTTAAGACTTGGTTATAAGGTTAGATTTAGGTTAAGGTTTAGGATAAGGCATTTAAACATGACAGTTACAGTTGGTTTAAAGGGTTAAGGGAACGCATCGTGTCCATGAGTGAGTGAGTGTGTGTGTGTGTGTGTGTGTGTGTGTGTGTGTGTGTGTGTGAGTGAGTGTGTGTGTGTGAGTGTGTGTGTGACTCTCACCAGCTGGGCGTTCTCCTGTTTGTAGCTTGCCGCCACCTCCTGGTTGCTCATGGCTCTGGCCAGAAGTCCCGTAGCGTAGACACACAGCGGTGGTTCGGCTTCACGGGCGAAGCTGTACAGTTTCTCCACCACGCCCTCCTGTCACTCACACACACACACACACACACACACACACGGACTCTGTCACATGATCCTTTTCTGTTTTATCCTCCAAACATCAACGGTTCTCCATCATCATCATCATCACTTTCAGTGTTACCTTCTCTTTGAAGACGACTATCGTCTCCAGGCCCGGCATGATGTCCAGAAGAAGACGACAGGCGGCCATTTTGATGCTCATATCTCTGCTGGTCATGATGTACATGTCCAAAAGCTGAAAAAAAAAAACATAAAAATTCACCTTTTTATAATAAATCAGACTTTGATTTGTCTACATCCATAAAAAATATTGAAGACAGTGTTTCTGTTTCTGAATGAGTGATTTGTCAAAATATGAATTTTGAGTATAAATGTAAAAAAAAAAACACTTATGCTGCTTATTGAGTTTAGTTTATGAGATGTGTGAGTTTCAAACGAGCAGATTTGAAGCATCGCTCTGAGCTGAACATTTTCATCCACCGCAGAGGTCACCAACCCTGTGTGACCTCTGAGAGCTACCCTGATACGGAGAATAATGTCGATTTTACTGTTTAAATTAAGAATATTATGCATTCAACTGTGCACACATTCACTACAGTGTCTCCTCCTTTTCCTCTCCACGCTGATCACAACTTTTTATCAACAATAACGACGAGATTTTACCAAGGGATCAAACAAACAGTCTTGTCCTTTTAAAATTTGCATTTGTCTCTCTCCCATTTTTCCTTTCACCACAACCCGTCTAGGCAGATGAAGCACATTTCTGAGTCTCACTTCCTGTTAAAAGTGAGATTTCTCTCCACTGATGCCTCGTGTTTGTTCATTTTGTGAACAACATTGTACATGTCTGTCTGTCTGTCTAAGGTCAGTGCTGTACTGGGACACGGAGAAACAGTAGAATAAAAGGTAAAAATTATGAGTTCTTACAGCATCGGTGAAGTCGTTATTCATGAAGATTGTGTTCAGGAGTTTTCCCAGCATCCCCTCTGGGTCTGACCGACCTGCAACGACACAGCGACAGAGGGAATCTCTCAAACTACCATCACTGACGAAAATCTACTGAATCGATGCGATTGTGATTTAGTACCGAGGTAGAACGCATCTTAAATGCAATTACCTGCATTAAACTAAATACGTGTACCGTATTTTCCAGAACTATATGTCGAGTATAGTCGCATCTGTCAAAAATAGCCTGCTTTGATTTCTTCATAGAAGTAAGAGTTACCTCTGCTCGAGTTTTTCACTCACTCCAAACTTTCTTTCTACTGCTCGACCGTTTTCAGCTGCATACTCTGCAGTTTAAATTCTGCAGTATAGCATTTTACAGCTGTCAGTTGCTCCGCATAGTTCATTCTTACAACACTCTTGAATTGGCGACCTATCAGCACCAATGAGAAAATAGTATTTGTCGTTGCCGGGTAAAGTCGTTCCATGGACGTCTTCTTCACACGGCCAAACCTCGTTATCAGTCTCGCGAGATTAATGAGATTAAAGCCTTGTATTGATCAATCGCGGGTTTAATGAAGCAATTAAAATATGGATTTCTTTGTCAGTGGAAACAGATGTAAACTGGAGCGTCAGTTCAGCAAAGACCCAATTTTCCAATCTTTGTGTCATTATGTTAAGTATTTCGGAAAAAAACTATCGTTTTTCGTAACACTGGGAAGTTTCTGCTTCAAAGTCCAAAATCCAACCACAGATTCAAGAATCTCACGTTTTTAAAACTTTTCTGACAAACTAGAAAAAGGACAAAAAGCGTCGGATGATGTGTGAAAACCTGGGTGACGGTCATCGAACGGATCGGGATCCGCTTTGTGACTCTCAGCCGTTTCCTTTTCAATCAGCTCAGAGATTCTGCAGAAAAAAAAAACATACAGGAAGAGTCGCATTGTTACGGAAGAACGTCCGGAAACGCACAAACTCACCACGTCACAGCGACAACAAACAAACAACAACGCTGACCTCGTGAGGACGGACACCAGTGTCTCTGTGCCGCCACGCCGGGCCTCTTTCCACTCGTCCAACAGCTTGGCCAGATCGGCTTTGGTATCCACGGCAACCGCCACAGCTGACGACACCGCGGTGGTGGCCGATGTTTCTTCTTCTGTCGGTGAAGACATCGCTGCCCTGGACGACAGAAAATGACCTACAGTTTACCAAACAATTGATAATTTGAGTAAGTCTGCAACTATTAATCGATGATAAACAATTACTAAATGAATTATTAGTGTAAAGAAAATGTGAAACTAGTGGACAAAAACAAGACATTTGAGAACATCCTTCATCATTTTGACATCAGAGACAGTTTATGCTGATATTTACATTAGGTACTTTTTTTTTTAGAACCTTAAAAAACGTTGCCAAGGCAGAAAAAAAAAATGTATCTGCAATTTACGTATTATTTGTTGTCATTTAAGTTCAATTTTATCAGATGAAGGGACAAGGACGAGAGGAGGGACAATATTTGCCATCGTTTTAAAAATCGTCAACGGTCAATGATTATTAACACAAACACTGCAATTTCTTTATTGTGATACGCAGTGAGATCGTATATTGTCCCACTTGTAGTTGAGGCATCACAGACAGAGTCAGGACGAGTGAAAAGCCCGATATTTGCCCGTCATTTCATAATCAATAATAATCAGCATAGGCTGATAATTATCAATTATCACAAATTATTGCAATTTTTATCGTGACACGGGGCAATATAGTATATTGTCCGATTTCTAGTTGAGACATCGGAGACAGTGTCTGATATTTGCTATCCTTTAATAATCAGCACTGGGCGATTATTATTCATGAACACAAATCATTGCGATTTGATATCGACCATGTTCCCAATTATATTTCAGGCATTTGGAGACAGTTGGTGTCAAGACAGCTGTCTCGCGGACAAACGAGTGCGTGTGTGTGTTTGACCTAACGCGGTAAAAAAGAAGACAGTTAGCACAACTTAGCTAAAACCACGTAGCTAGTTTGTATATCGTGTGTGTGTGTGTGTGTGTGTGTTGACATGAAGGGCAGCAGCGCGTTGACACCACACCGTCGCCTCATGTCACAGCTTTAGCTTCTTCTTCTTCACTCACTTGAAATAAAACGCTCACTCACCTGCGCACAAACTCCCTCCGCGTCGCGTGCGAAACAAATGCTAAACTCCGGGACGACGCCCGTCGTTAAACGCCCGAATGAGGAGCGCGAGGTAAAAAGAAAAGAAGAAGAAAAAAGTTTCACGTTTATTTTTCAAACTTCTCCCGGCAGCTGCACGCTGCGTCACCGAACAGCAGGCAACTGTAGATGACGTCACGAGGCGAACGGCATCATGGGACTTGTGGTTCAAAAATGGCAGTTCATCGTTCTCCACCTGAAATACACTAATAAAATCGAGAAATGTGGAAATATTTAATATAAAAACTTACATACGATAGACGCATGTGTTTGTTCGTGTGTTTATGTTCATGTAATATTAATTCTATTATGTAATATATACTTTTTTGTGTATGTTTGATCCTCAAACATGCAAAAAGTCTTTCTCACTATTATGAGTAAGTATATCATTATTAAGACTAAATCTCTCAATATTAAGAGTTACTGTCTTATATTATGACTCAGTATCTCATTATTAAGACTTAGTATCTTATATTATGACTCAGTATCTCATTATTAAGACTTAGTATCTTATTATTAAGACCTAATATCTCGCTATTATGACTTAGTATCTCATTATTAAGAGTTACTATCTTATATTATGACTCAGTATCTCATTATTAAGACTTTGTATATTATATTATGACTCAGTATCTCATTATTAAGACTTAGTATCTTATTATGACTTAATATCTCACTATTAAGACTTATGGCGCATTTCCACCAGCTCTACTCGGCTCGCCTTGCCACGCCACGGCACAGTAGCGTTTCCACTAGCCTAGTACCTGGTACCAGGTACTATTTTTAGTACCTGCTCCAGCGAGGTTCCAAGCGTGCTAGTAGTCGATACTATGCGATCATTGGTCAGACTGCCGGCCGCTAACTGGCCAGAGTCTCGTTACAGGAAGAGACGTTCAGCGCCGAGCTGTAGATCACTTAAAACTACTTAACAATACTAAAAATGTGGGTTAATCTCTAAAAAGTTCCAGGGAAACCTCTATATTTAACAGGAGTCTTTTAAAGTGGAGTGAGTGGTGTATTTAGGGACAGTGCCGGCGATCATGAGCAGCAATACAGACCGCTGCCGCTGTAAAAAAACTTAAAATACACTGTTCCAAATTATTATGTACAACAGAGTTTCAAAACATTTTATAGGTTGTAAAGAACTGAAAATGGTCATTTGTATTTAAATCAAAAACATCTTAACAGGTCAAGTTACATTTTAACATAGGAACCATTACTTGATAGCAGCTTCACAATTCATGCATCCATTGAACTTATGAGTTTTTGGAGAGTTTCTGCTTGAATTTCTTTGCAGAATGTCAGTGTAGCCTCCCAGAGCTGCTGTTTGGATGTGAACTGCCTCCCACCCTCATAGATCTTTTGCTTGAGGATGCTCCAAACGTTCTCAATAGGGTTGAGGTCAGGGGAGGATGGGGGCCCCACCATGAGTTTCTCTCATTTCATGCCCAGAGAGATCCCTGTTCTTTCCCATATTGCTTGAAAATGGCAGTCTGCTTAATAATGTGGAACGTCCTTCTTTAGTAGTTTTCCTTTAATTGGGCTCACCTGGCAAACTGATTATCACAGGTGTCTTGAGATTGAGTTCAGTGATCCAAAGAGCCCTGAGACACAACACCATCCATGAGTTTAATTGAAAAACAAAAAATTTAATCTTTATGACACTTAAATACAACTTGCATAATTATTTGGAATGCAGTGTAAAACGAAGTCACCGCAGTTTCGCCGAGACGAGGCGAGTAGAGCGGGTGGAAATGCGCCATTAGTATCTCATTAAGACCTAATATCTCACCGTTATGACCTAGACCTCATTAATTAATTATGACTTGAGTTGTGCATTCTTTTTTCCAAACTTTAGTAAAGAACCTAAAGGTATTGGTTTTAATTACTCTTTACCTTGTGCGACCTTGACCTAAATAGCAATAACACCATAAATACATACTCATTTATAGTATGTATAGTGAGCCCTGCATTTTGTAGATTTTTCATAACTTTGCAATTATTAAACAGCGTCTGTAAATAATTAACGAGGAGGGATTTCAAGGAGAGAGTTCAAACTCCAAATAAACAAAACAAGTGCAAACAGTTTATTGATCGTTATGATCAAGAAGGGAAAAAACCAAAACAACAGTTTGATCACCATCAACTTGTTTGTCATGTTAAGACTGAGATTATATACAAGGTCAGTTTATACAAAACAAACTACAACACACGTTTAAACAGTGAAGCAAAGACGGAGCGAAAACGATGATGATTCCTGCACATCTTTAAAAAGATAATCATTCATCTTTAATCCACATCCAATCCACTTCAATACTGTTCTCTCTGATCTGTGTCTTTAGAGGCATCAATAAATGATCAACACTCCACAGATTTACTGGTTAAGTAAAAGCACTTTTAATTTGTTCCTGGTAAAATCCTTTCTTTTTTTTTTCATAATAACTGGTTGTAGTATTTGGCAGATTAAAGCTGGGGTAGGCGACACCCGTGTGTGGTTACGGTCAAAACAAAAATCGTTATCGTTATGTAAACTAAGAGATCTGAGAGAGACAGTGAGGGCGCCTCCTACTGGCTGTTCCTCCCGGCAGCTGCACGCACACATCCACTTTAATGAAACATGACTATTTAAGCTTTGATAAACGACTAAACCGCAAGAAAAATGTTAATGTTACGCCGTTTTGTTGTGTAAAATACCACGCAGAGTGTCCGATATCCCGAGATGGGCTAATTTTTAAAATATCAGACGTCCAGGTGAACTCACAAAAGTTTCTTTTATATCCTATCGGCCTTGAAATGCTTCTTTTTTTGAAGAATCTTACAACCCCGCGCTGGCGTTTTCACATAGGGGACAAATACGCTACATCAAGACATCATAGCTCCGCCTCTCTCGCTCTGGGATTCGCCGTCATGCGTCTTTTCACTCCACAATAACTTATATCTTCTTTCCTTAATCATACCGACTTTCTTCATTCTGCCTCTGTGATGGTATACAGTGTAACATAAACTTTCAAATCCAAATAAAGCGTAAACTAAGCCCGTATGTGCATGCTCAGCGTAACAGTCAGGCCTAGCATGTGTGCTACAGCGTTCAGAGTCGATGCGGTTTTAACGGAAATCTATTTCACTAAGGTAGAGTCCACTGGTTTAAACAGAATGCTGCGAGTACCTGTCAGAGCAGGGATTCTCAAACCTGGTCCTGGGGACGTTTCCTCGCTCCGACACCTGATTCTAATGCTCAGCTCATCAGCAAACACCACTGCAGACGCCTGAAAACCACCCATTTATTTGAATCAGCCGCGTCTGAGCGAGGAAACTGACAAACTAAGATTGAGAAACGCTCGTTTTAGAGGAGGAGCTAGTGTCAGCGCGACCTGATGGATCTGAGACGACTGTAACAAAAAACGGCTAAAGATCATGTGAGTGGTTCAGAGGGAGGAGCCTGTAAAGAGAGTAACATACGCCTGTGATCACCAGAGCTGCACGGACGTTTTTATGATAAAAGAGCAAAAAACAAACAAAAAAAGATGTGTATAAATGTGTAAAAAAAGACACCGACAGCCAGCACTCAACGCTTTCCACACACGTCTCGGGCAAACACTTGAAGCTGGAGCGGCATCGGCTCGGTTAGTGCGTCTTCAGTTTTTCCCCGAACAGCATCACGAAGAGTCCGTAAAGAAAGGAGGCGGCGACGATGAGCAGCGTGCTGGACACGGGCCCCTGTGACAGCAGCGCTCCCAGCACGTACACGAGCACCAGCGCCACGATGGTCCTGTAGCTGGCGAGCGGGCGCAGGCTCAGCCTTGGCGTCGGCCGGTGGCTCCGCCCTGCAGAGCGCCACGCCGTCGGGCTGTGCCTCAGCTTCGTGGTGGATGCGGCGTCGGTGAGGTAGTGGCGACCCAGGCGACCCAGGAAGTCCGGCCGCGAGCAGAGAGCGTTCATGTAACCTCCGAACTGCGGGAAGAAAAAGGATGAATAGAACGCTGAGTTAGTCACTGTTAGCGATATCAGTCGATAAACGATCGGAATGACGTCACGATCTCGACCTTTGGAATCAAAGGTGAAATCAAGGATTTAACCACGCCCCCTCCAGAGGAAAAAAACAGTGTTATGTTTATAGCCCGACTTCACGTTGGCTCACGGCACAGGACGTCTCCACAGGCGTCATAAGGACGCAGACAATCACAAGGACGCAGACGATCACATTCATCAGTCATGTGACCTCATTCATCAGTCATGTGACCTCAATCAGTGGTGGAAAAACCCTGGATTTAAACATTTCATTAACGTCCTGGAAGGAACCACGCTACCGTTCCGTAGACCCTGTTATTGGAGGTCAGAGGTCACATTTGCTCTCTGTGACTTCTCAGTTTACAGTGGACTACAAAAGAATGGTGGTGAGTTTCACCTTGTCGTTGACCACAGAGGAGATCCTGTAGAGGAACCGGACCAGCTGAGCGTTCTCGTAGCTCCTGATGGGCTGGAGCTCGGGGTCACCCTGGTACTGGATGTCAAACCTGCGCAGTCCATTTATGATCTGACACACACACACACACACACACACACACACACACACACAATGTCAGGTTTGAAAGGGAACAGCTCTGACTATAAAGGGAGACGTGAAGGACTGACCTGCCTCCGGCCCAGCTCCGTCAGGATCAGGCCGTTCTCCCCCTGGATGCAGTCCGGCAGCTGCCGGCAGTTTCCGTCGTCCTGGGAGGAGCCTAGGTTTGATATGAGCTGAGTCACCTGACCCTGGTTCAGCTGCAAAACACATGATCAGTGGTCAATAGTTTGGTTTCTCTGTTACATGGCCCATGAAATTGTCTCTTACAGCAGGTTTTTGACAAATAACCATAAGTCCAAAAATGTCCCCTCCCTTAAACCAATTAAACACAATAATAAACTTAAGATTAAACAATTGATTTGATTGTTTTAAGTGTTTTTTGTTCGACCATAAGGACGAAGCATCACTTAACTTAACTTCCATTAAAATATAGGTCGCCCCTTAGCTTCTGCTCAGTTGTTTCTAAGGGGAAACCTGGACTTTTTAAAAAGTTAACATTAGTGATTAAAACTTCCAATAAAAGAAGAAAAAGGACAAAAAAGTCCCCTCCCTTAAACTGCTATTAAACACATGATATATTGATTAAAAAACTTTAACCTTTTAAATAGTATTTTTAAAACGCATTTGTTTGTTTTACGATAAAAAAAAAACATGAAATATGTTATATATGAGATGTCACACTTTACAGTGTAAACTAAAGAGTCAAAGTGTTCTGACCTTGAAGACGAAACACAGGTTCTCCAGAGTTCTGTCCAGCAACTCGTGGGTCTTCTTCAGACATTCGCCACTCTCCTCTGGCTCCGCCCCGGAGAAGGTGTTGTTAAAGTCAGAGGAGCCGAGTCCGAACCAGGACAGGAAGGACGAGTTGACTGCCATCTCGCTGGAGTGGTCCGATATCCTCTTTGCCGTCTGTCTGCACTGCGCGATCATCTGGATCATCTTCATCACCTGCAACACGGACACCAACAGTGAAACCTTAAAGCTTCAAACACACTTTCCTTCATCGTCTTCTTCTTCCAGTGCTTTCCGGCACACTGCCCTCCACAGTTAAAGTTCTCAATCACATATTTGAAGTTCTTTGGTGATGGACAACTCCTTGCCCCGCCTTCCCCAATGACCTACGACGGCATTAATCCTTCCAGATTACAAACCACAGTTCCCTCTCGGTGATTCTTCATTGCCAAAACTATGACGTTCCTGATTTAAGATCTGTAAACGTTACAGCTGTAAACGTGAAGGTTAACCTACCGCTCCTCTGAGCTCGGTGCCAAACATCTGTTTGTACTGGCAGTCCTGGCCTTCCAGAGCATAGACGTGGCTCTTCACCCTGAACCCGCTGTCCGTCACCGCCTTGTGTCGCGACGACAGGTAACTGCCTCCTTGGCTCGGGGACAGGTAGCCGCGGGAGTGGCGGTCGTGGAGGACGTGCTCAGGCTCCAGGAACAATTGCTCGCCTGGAGAGAGACAAACGAAAACATGTTTTTACAAATAAAACATTCCAGAAACAAGACGGGACTGTAGGTCTTTGACTTATTGATTTGGATACCAAATTGTGGAAAGGTTTCTGTGATGATCTTTCCTGGTTTTAAAAGCTGTTTCAATGATAAGCATTGAAACATGATTATAACGGCTCCTGGCATGAATTTATCCTTCAGATTATTATTAGATCCGTGGTTTTACTGTCATTTTTGAGGGGGTTAGCGTTAACTCTTCAAACTTGGCATGGAGGTCATGTCTGGTGAAAATGCGATATTAGCATAGTTCCCGGACCCGTGCGTTGCTCAAGGGCTCTATAGCGCCCCCTAAGGTGAAAACAGAGGCAAAATTGAGTTCCACCGAATTTTCCCGAAACTTGGTGGGAAGATGTTATAGACCAAGACAAACAAAAAAGTCCACCTTAACCATGGTCTCAACTCGGCCATTTAGAATTTTGGCAATTTGCACGCTACGTAAATGATCTAACTCGCCGAGCACGTTTTGACGTAAAAAAAACAAAAAGGCGCCAATTTGTACTTGACACATCAAGGATGAAAAGTTGTCGAAAGGTTTTGAGGAATCAAAAATGGCGTGGCCACGGCAACCCTGGCAAATTTCGACCATTCGTGCCCTATAACTTCAGCATACATTGAGTTCCACCGAATTTCTCAAAACTTTGTGAGAAGACGTTATAGACCAAGACTAACAAAAAAAGTTGACCGTAACCATGGCCTCAACTCATTGGGAAGTCGGGAATTTGGACCCTACATAAATGAGCTAGACACGTCAAAGGTGAAAAGTTGTTGCACGGTTTGCGGGTTCAAAAGTGAGATCAGGGAACTGCTACACTCCCCAACTTATATGGGGGACACTTGTGTGGGGACGCGAGGGCCCCATCATGACTGAGTGCAGTCCGAGTTTAATAATATTCATTTTCTTGCCACTCGACTCACCATTGAGAATCATCTCTGCGAGGTTTGGCTGGGCGAAGATTTTGGACACTCTGAAGACCATCAGAGCGTTTTTGGCGTTGACCAGATCCGTCCTCACCGCTCTGTTCAGAAACACCTGGAAGAGCTTGGTGTACATGAGCAGGTTCTCCTGAACAAACGACTCCCTGCAACACACAACAGTGATTCTTTTATTCCTTCAAACCTCCGTTTAAAGACAGGAATTTATTCTATTCCAATTCATTCATTCATTTTTAACCACTTTATCTTCCATATGAGCATCACAGGGAACTGGACATGTTCTTGTCTGGACCAGCAGACAAGAACATGCAAACTCTAAACCCGGTTAACCTACTCATTTTTGCTGTAAGGCAACAGTGCTAGCCCTGACTGCAGCATGTGACCTGACACAAACTCATCATGTCCCAGTCCTCACCATTTGTCGGGTACAGTCCTGTTCTGGTCGGGCTGAGGATTGGTCTTCTCTCCGGTGTATCTCCAAGGTTGGATGTAGCTCAGCCACGTCTCCAATACCTGAACACAGAGGTTTTAATGATGGAAGAACTCTTTGTTTTTGTCTAGAGATTGATCACATGACTCAAGTGCAAGAACCTAAACCATGTTTTTTTGCTTTTCCATCCGTGATAGAACCTGGTACCGTTTTTTTTCAGTTCCTGCTCTGACGAGGTTCAGCTGAGCCGATACTAAAATGTGATGTCAACAGACTGCCGTCCTCTGATAAGTCAGAGAGAGTCATGAGCGCGACGTCAGACAAGAATCAAAGCCAAAAATGTCCAACTGTAAAATGAAGTTAAAAAGACTTAAAAATCCTGAAAACATGCATTCATCTGCAAAGCAAACGTGTAAAATGTCCATATTGAACAAGAGTCTGGTGTATTTAGAGCCAGCACTGCTGAAAGCCGGCGATCGTGACCACATTCACTGGTATTTCAGTTCAGTGACGGTGTCAGATGCTCACGGAGGAAATACTGAACCATTCTGTGAACAAATCTTTTTAATCAAAGAAAACAAAGTCATGATGACTCTGCCCAAGTTGAGGAGGTTCTATAGTCATGGAAAACCACACCAAACCATGTAGTGGAGGTGTGCGGGGACTGTGCAGTGGAAAAGTTTCTCCTCTTCACACATTATATATGTTACATCAGTGGTTCTCAAACTTTTTATAGCTCATTCTGAGTTAATGAGGAAAAAAAAGAGATCTAGAATCAAATCAAAATGATGATTTGGAGAATCGTGACACCCCTCTTCACTGCGGTGGTGTACAGAGGCAACACGACAAATGCATACGGCCCGAAGAGAAGAAACCGGAAACAAGACGACAGTTTCTTCTCTGCAGATGTTTCCACAGCAGAGAGAGTGTTGTGCGTCGCCTCACGTCTTTGCTTGACTTGCTGTAACGGTAACATTTTAGTTGCGGGGTGTGTGCGTGTGTGTGAGACGTACCGCTCTGAAGGAGGCGTCCAGAGGCCAGTGACCGAAGCAGTGCTGCAGAAACAGGTACAGCTTCTGCTGAACGAAACGCTGCACCACCACCCTGCAGGAAGGAGGAGACATCAGACGTGTTACATCACCATCACCACGGACACAAACCGAACCGAGGCCGCATGTCTACAAACGTGCTGGGACGGACCTCTTGAACTCATCCAGCGGGCTGGTGTGGGCGTGTGAGTGCGCCGAGGGCGAGGAGGACGGCAGCCGCTCGGGCTTCAGGCTGCTGGAGAAGGCGTGCAGGTGTTTGACCAGGAGACGCACCACCAGCACGTGCTCCTCTGTCGGGGTGAAGGGTTCCTGGAAAAGAATCGAGTCAACAAGGAGCTCCAGAAACAACACCACCACAAACCCCTCACATCCTCCCCCAGTCGCATCCATCTCAGCTGCTGGAACCAAAGCAGCCACTCAGGAAAGTTTCCCTGAAGCAAAAGCGGCGCAGACAAAACGGCCAAAGGCTGCAGCACTCTCTCTGTGTGTGTGTGTGTATGTGTGTGTGTGTGTGTGTGTGTGTGTGTGTGCGTGTGTGTGTGTGTGCGTGATTGAGAGCAGAAGTCCCACAAAGACAAACCATTTCAATAAATATCTCACTGCAGTTCATTTTGACAGGATTTGCGATTGCAGATCTGTTTCCTGAGTCTGTAGAATAAGATATTTTAATAAATGATCAAATGATATTTGGACACAATTGTTCATCCCTAAACTGCACATGTTTAGTTTTCAGAGATATGATCCATTTAAATACTTTAATCTATGTATTTAGTTATCTGATGAGCTGTTTTTATGGATTTAATATTTTGTTTATCTTTACTGTAAATTCTGTAGATTAGAGACACACAAAGACACAGAGAAACACACACAAACAAAGACACACAGAGACACACACAGGTCTGTTTCCTGAAAAACTTCTCGTTTTGTCCACAAATCAAAAAAATATTCACTTAACTGTCAAAGAGGAGCAAAGAAAGAGATTTAGCCCCCACACACACACACAGTATGTTGTTTATGTGACACAACATCAATGATGGGACCTCTACACTCGATCAACTGCTCATAGCAAAGCTGCCGTGTCAACATGAGACAATGTTTCTTCACAACTCTTTAAACAAGAGAACTGATTTCATGACTTAATGATAAGATAAACAAACACTGGGATTAAAGCGTGTGTTTTGCTCGACAGACAGAAACATTTATCAAACACACAAAAAAGAAAGCACACCAGTGTAAAACACATGCAATAAAAACAATCAAAAAGAAAACCACACCTGAAGCAAAATTAATATCAAGCTTTCCTGTCAAGGATACTTCTCTGGTGACATTTATTCTATTCTATTTAGTATATTAATCATGTGTCATTTCATGAAGGTTTTTGTATGAAAAGATCAACAACAGTGATTTTAGAATGGACCCAAAAAATAGAAAAACTATTTATTTACTTTAATCATTTTTGTTTGACTGGGTGACAACGAGTCGAACGTCACAATCCACCAACCACACTCAGTGTCGGCAAAATAAAAAATCATGCGTATCGTAGGTTCTTAGGATTTGCCAAAACAGGATAACTCATGCTAAATAATGAGGCATTAAAGGCGTAGTTCAGGTTTTTATGGAGGTGTCTGCTTAAATCTACATTTACCACTTTACCACTCAGTGTTAGACAGACTTTCCCAACAGGAAAATCACTCACTGTCCCCACACCAAACCCCATGGAGAAAACAAGTGCTTTAACATCACAGCACACTGCTGCCTCCATCACTGAGTTCAAATGTATTATTTTGTCACTGCAGGGTTTGAAAACCTTTGTTCAGATTTATTTTATGGGTTTGGTATGGGAGAGTGAGTGGTTTACAAACGTTCCCGTTTCCTGTTGGAAAAGTCTGTCATCGTAGACTTAAACTGATTTACTTCAGACACTGATGTAGTGAAATTAGATGAAGACGGAGCGAGAGCTGAATCATTATCTTTCGTTTCATTGTCTACGCACTCAAAATTCCTTAAAAGGGTTAAAATTTTAAAAAACATTTTTCAAATGTGATATGTATATTTCAGTTTTTTTCTGAAGTAGCTTTAAAAGATTGACTCATTTAAAGTGGAAAAAAATATTAATTTATAATGTTTCTACAGCAGTTTTTGGGAAGGTGGCATTTACTGCCGCTAGGAACAAATTAGGGAGTTTTTTTAAAAAGGAACTCTTAAGGGTTAACTCCCCTCTGATCACACACCCTGGTGTATACAGTACAACAGTATTTCTAATTTCCCTCCAAGTACCACAAGAGGTGGCACACGTACCACAGTTTGAGAACCATGGGAGTGGGGCGTGAGCCTGGGTGTCATACAACCACAGTTTGAAAAAGAAAACCTGTAACTACCCCTTTAAACTGCTCTCTATGAGCATCAGGCTGGTGATTTGGAGGAACGACGTCTCACCAGGGAGAGTCTGCCAAAGAGAAGTAGCCTTGACTGTGACCTGCACTGACTGAGGTTTACCTCCAGGAGGCCCCAGAGGGGCGGGGGTGAATGAAAAGGTAAAAGTACTTGGTAGGTGTGGAGGCTCCCAGAGCCTGGTGGGGCGTGGGGTTGGCACGGCATGCTGGACATACTGAGGCGGTACTGCAGCAGCGCCAGCTGTTCACCCGTAACCACCAGGGGTAGATGAGGAGGAAGGACAACAACAGGAAGTGGAGGAAGAGGAGCAGCGGAAAAGGCAGGAAAGGGAAGAAGTGACAATAAAAGTGAGGAGGAAGATATATACAAATATACATATACGTGAGAAAAGGTGGCAGTGAAGGAAAGGAGAGTGCAAACCAGATTTGAAAAAAGCGAGAGAAAACAATACAATAGGCAAAAAAAAAAACCCATTCAGGGAGGAAAAAAGTGCAGAAAAACAGAAGAGGAGACAAAATTAAATAAATAACAAAGTGGAACAAAAGGTGTTTTGAACTTGACAGACACAGATCACATGATCACAGGGACGGGAATCATTTCAAATAAAGTGTAAAACTGCAGCTTTGATCAAAGTAAAACAGGAAGTAACTGTGGGGACACCCGATCTGTACCGATTTGTTCCACGTACGTGCAAAGTGCGACTACTTCCTGTCAAAATAATCATTTCTGGCCGTTACTTACTTTACATAAAATAAGTTATATTCACTTTTAAGTAGGGCTGGGCGATGAATCGATTTTAAATCGAAATCGGATTTATTTGTTTGGACGATGTCAAAAAAAATGAAAATCGAGTCTGTTCTCCGGTTATGGAGGACGTACTGAACAAATATTTTGAATTAACTGACACTGAAAACAACTGCTTTACAAGTCACGAGACACACGTTTGTGTGTTTGTGTGTGTGTGTGTGTGTGGGCGCGCGGGTGCTTGTGTGCGTGTGAAGAATGTCATCATTTGCATAATTATAATAATAAATAGAATAATTATTTATTATTTAGTATTTAATAGATTAAAATCGAAAATCGGATCTGATATAAAAAAATCGGGGATTTTATTTTTTGGCCATATCGCCCAGCCCTATTTTTAAGTAGATATTCCTTTAAAATAAATACACATTGTTATCGCTATCGTGCTTTTTAGTCAACAAAAACTTTACACACAACCATGTCCTTTCACTTTGGCCTTCAAAATAAGACATCAGTCAGCTTCTTTTTACTACTTCCTGTATAAACCATTTGCCATAACACTTAACTGGTTTACAGTCCTTGTGGTTATAGAATAAAAAAAAAATAACACACGTTGCGTCCTCTTTTAAGGTCCTCTCTCATTTTACAACTGTAAGTAGCGGCACTTCAGCGTGTGCAGTAAGAAGAGAAAAAATATGGAGTTTCCAGTACAGATCGGACTGTGACAAAATTACTTCTTCATGCTGACACAACTTAATGTTTAAAAAGGGACAGTTCCGGACTTTTGATGTGAGGTTGTCGTCTCTTGTTTTGAACCCTCGGTTTAACCCTGGGTTTAAATGAATTTTAAATCCAGGTTTGATTTAAACTGATTTTAATCCTTGGTTAAACCCAGGTTTTGAGTGGTTTTAAAGTGATTTTAACCCAAGATTTAACCCTATGTTTAACTGGATATAAAGTGATTTTTTGTGTGAAAGAGACTCAATGATGTAAATCATGTGACCCCACTTCAAAAATCCCACACTGTCCCTTTAATTATTCCCATCCCTGCTGTTAAACATCAACACAGTGAACTCAAAACTGTAAGATTTGGGTTTTTTTTTTTTTAATTATCATGACTGCAAAAAATAGTAAAGAGAAGATTTAAAGTGGAGAAAATGGCACTCAATTAAAATTTCTGTCAATTTGACTGATTCTAAAATTCTGTTCCAAATCTTTCAGTTCAGGTCCACTTCAAAACAGGATGAACACAAAAACAACAACACACTGGTTAAATGATGAGGGAACATTTGACAACATGCATGTGTTCACGACGCAGATTTTTTCCTGACGCAGTAACAGAAGACGTTTGGTTTTAACAAATGAAAAAGAAGTTTCCGTTTTCATATTTAAATGAACTGATTCTAATGATTCAGTTACGGCGGAAACAACTGCTTTAACGGGACTAGTTTGTGTGTTTGTGTCGCATATAAAACCACGTCACCTGCAGTTTCATGTAGCCACATTGAGGAGGTACTATAGCAATGAAAAACGATACTAAACCTAGTTCAGTTGAGTCGTGCTGGAACAGTATCATGGAAAAGCGCCAAAAATGCAGGTTTTAGGTCCCTGAAAACAAACTCTTCAAAAAACTATGCCTGAGATGGAGATTTGGGAAAACTCAAGCCTCCCATCACACTGCCACCTACAGGCTTGGCATGGTCATAACGCACAAAAGGTGTATTTATGCCGGTTTGTGTCAATGAAAACGATCTTTTGATTCAAAACGCACAAGGGGAAACATTCTATAAATTCTATAAATTTTTCTAAAAAAGTAATACGTGTATGTGACCTGATTGCTGTGAACGCTGCAGAGTTTCCGATAAAACCTTCACCGCGATGCGACGTTCCGTCGGCGTCTCACATGCAGCCACACACTGAACACAACAGCAAACACGTGACACAAACGTGCAGCGTGCAAAGGCGGTGACAGAGAGCAACAGTGGGCAACACTGAGAACACAGGCGATCCACGAACTTTGACGGATTTCCGTTTGGAGAAAATAAAACCAAAACAGGGACAGCATGCAGTCATGATAGGGCCATAATGTCCCCACGCAAGCGTCCCACCTGCAGGTCGGGGAGTGCAGCAGTTCCCTAACCTGACTTTTGAATCTGCAATACCTTTGCGCCTCTGATGTGTCTCGCTCATTTACGTCGGGTGCAAATCGCCAAAATGGACACCAAAATTCAAAATGGCTGACTTCCTGTTGAGTTGAGGCCATGGTTACCGTCGATAACATCTTCCCACCAAGTTTTCGAGGAATTCCGTGAAATTTTGCCTGTTTTCACCTTAGGGGGCGCTATAGAGCCCTTGAGCAATGCACAGGTCCGGGAACTATGCCAATATCGCATTACCTGACCTCCATGCTAAGTTTCAAGAGTTTTTATGCACGTTAATGTCCTCAAAAATGAGTGCAAAGCCACGGATAAACAGTGAAAACAGAAAAACACAAACGATCCTGAGATCCAATTGTCTCGGCTGTTTCCATACTCGTGAAAAAGCACCAAAGTTTCAAAGTGCTTGTTTTAATAAATAAAAAAAACATATTTATGATGCAAAATTAATCTATTAATTCCAAAATAAAAACATATAGAAATGACTCGTTACAACTTGATATTGTGGAGGGCCTCATGAAATCGACTGGAGGGCCACATGTGGCCCCTGGGCCGCCAGTTTGAGACCCCTGATTTAAAAGAGGGACATAATCCCCTCAGGGTGTTCACTGGCCACAGCGGCTACCATATGTTTGAAAACTCTACTTCCATGTGGTGGACGGAGATGTAACGGAGGGTTGTGGTCAGCCAGGCGACGCTGCAGTGCAGGGAGGGAGGCAAGGGCGAGGGGGAGGAGAGGTGAGGTGCATTGGGGGGAGGAGGGTGAAGGTTTTCTTACCTTCACCTGAGGAGACTGCAGCTTCTGGTACATCTCCAGAGAGTAGTGATGGAGCCAGACCTCCACAAACATCTGCGAGAGAAAAGGGAGTGAAACGTTCGTTTGTAGACCTGCTCACGCTCCTGCACCAAACTCTGTCTACCGCTGCCTCGTGTGGTCAGTTTGTGTCACTGAGGAAATTCTGAACAAGACGGCAGCCACAATTCCGATGGCTGCCGTTGCCACGCCCTTTTGAATCTGCAAAACACTTCAATAACTTTTGAACTTGGACAGGTCTCGTATAATTTGAAGTGTTTTTTTTCCGTAGTGCTACGACAAACGCCCTCAGACGAGTTTGTTCAGTTACGAAATTTGCAAAACTCCAAATCCAAAATGGCCGGCATGGCCCCAATGTGATTCTTTGTTCGTTTTTTTGGATTTTGCCGTCCATTTTTGGCAATTTGCAACCTAGATAATTGTGCGAACTCGTCCGAGCGCGGTTTGTCGTACCAACATAAAATACACGCCAATATGTTGTGGAAAGGTTTAGCGGATGCAAAACGGCACGGCCACAGCAAATTTCGACCCTTCGCCAGGAAACAGGAAGTGCCCAGTGAGAGAAAAAATTTTTTTGGGTGGTTTTTGGACATTGAGACAAAGACTCAAACAAATGTTATTTTAAACATTTTAAACGTGTTCTACTGTTAAAAGTTCAAATTTAACACACAAAATCTGGTGTTTGTGTACAACTACAGTCTTTTTTTTTTTCAAAATAAACTTTTAGTTTTTCTTCATCTTAAATAGTTAATACACTATTTGAACATGTAGTACATTGTTAATAACTGCCAGATATTGAAAGTTATTCTGGAAAAACAGGCAAAAAGCTCTGACTCACAGGATTATTTTATGGTTAAAATAAGCAATAAAGTCCAGACAGACATACTGAGGCTTAGGTGTTAAAGGGTTTATCAATTGTAATTAGCCTTAGCATTTCCTCACCAAAATGATCACTCAATTAGTGGAGAAAATGAAAATAATCATAATTTAAACAGATAATCGTCAACTATTTTGATAATTGGTTTGAGGCTTTTTTCACGATTAAAACAAGATTTCTGAATATTTCAGCTTCTTAAATTTATATTTATTTATTTATTTATATTTAACTTATTTACTTATATTTTATTTATTTTATAAAACAAAAAAATCATGTAAACTCATTCATTTCGGTTTGTGGACAAAAACAAGACATTTGAGAACGTCATTGTCTCCGGGTTTGACAAACACTGATCGTCATTTTCTGACATTTTCTGGACCAAACGATGACGACTATAAACTACTGTATATGTGACTCTGTGCCTCACCTGTAACAGTGTCTCAGACCTCCAGATCTCCTGAGCAGACGGGTCTGCATTCACTGAAGGCTGGTGGAATATGTGATGTTTCAGGAGACTCGGGCTGTGAACGCCATAACCAGCAAAAGAAACACTTGAAGACCTGGTGGAGGATTTAAAGTGGGAGGAGGAGCAGGAGGAGAGGGTATAACCATTAATCTGGGGGATTTTCTCCACCAGGAGGTTTTGTTTAAACCTCAGCTTGAAAACCTTCCTCGGGTGTGAATGTGGTACCTTGGGGAAGGTGCGGTGACGGAGCCCCTGGAGTCGGAGAAAGGAGAAGGAGGAACACTCCCTTCACTGGGCAGGAAGTACTTCAGGTAAGTGTCCACCAGGACAAAGTAGGCGCTATCTGTGGAGCTGCCATGTTGACCTGGAGGGTAGTTCTGAAAAACAGAGCCCGCGTCTGTATGTCTGACTTTTAACCACGTATCCGTCTGACGGTTCACACTGAAAATGTGCCGTGACATCGAGTCAGTTAAAGGCCCGAGATGTGGACACTGCACATGTCAATCGTTTCCTGGTTGGTTACAGTTTCGTTCCATCTGTAGTCAGAACTCTGGCAAGTAAATGGCCAACAAGGACACAGTCTCATCTCATCTCTTAAACAACAGTCACACTCACCTTTGGCATGACGAGACAGTAGGCAAAATTAAACATGAAGAATTCAAAAGGATCTGAAGAACATTAAGGAATAAGAACAGTTTACAGCTGGATAACGGCGGAGATGCTCCGCCCACATCCAATACATTTCTCTATGTTGTGAATAAATCCTGCACTTAAAGTAAAGTTCTCTTTGGTTAGACCCATATTATTTATCGATCGTTGCGAGTGTTTGTGCGACATCAAGACAAAGAAAACATGAAGGAAACAAAGAGAAGAAGTGGAAGTCGGAGTGCTCACTCCTGCACTAAAACAACAAGCTGAGACTTCTGTGGTGAAGGATACTGAGAGCCAGGTTCAGAGTCAGCAGTCCAGACAGAGGGAACTGCAGCTTGTTGTGGAAGAGTGGACAGTCGGGCAGGACTCCCTCCTGGATACAGGCCTTCACTGGACCCTGCGAGACAGACAGGGACCAGAACTCTAGAGTTAGACTAGGTCAAGTTTACTTCTATAGCACACTGGAGACATTTAGAAACCTTAGGATAAAAATAAACGCAAAGTTAAATCACAATTCTTCATCACATGACAGCTGTTTGAAAGTCTCAAAATCTACACCTGCTTAAGTCTACAATATCTAAATAATATTTATAATATAAACCACTCACTCTCCCACACCAGAGCTCACAGTTACAGGGGAGCTGCTGGTCTACTGCTGCCTCGTGTGGTCACTTTGTGTCACTGAGGTAAAAACATACATTTTCTCTGTGGACTTTAGTGTGGGAGAGTGAAACAGTCAGTCTGACAGTGAGATACAGAGATGTGAACATTAAGATATCGTACAGTTAAGCCGACTTTCTTCATGTCTTCAAGAATTGGTTCCGTGTGGATTAAAAAAAAAGACAAAACGTAAGCGGAATCGCTCTGATGTCACCCTGAGTGTGAAAGTGAGTTTAAACAAGAGATTTTTAGCAGGTCTTTTTTAACCGACTTTTTTTTTTTTTTTACCAGTGTTGTTTTCGTCAACGATGACAAAATTATTTCATTGACGCCCCTTTTTTTCATGATGATAACGAGGTGGTGACGAGATGAACATGGATGTTTGATGTTTTGGTTGACGAGACGAAAGCGGACGTAAATGTTAGTGGGTGGTTTGTCAGATGCTCAAAATACGTGACATTTCTGCTTGTTGTGCACGTAGTCTGTCAATTAAAACCGAAAAATTCCTTGATCCCTGTCAAAGCGGGTCAGGTGGGTTGTGACATTGCCGCCGACCCCTGGCGCCTGATTTATGTGGGCCGCTCCTCGCCCTGGTAACACTGAGGACAGATCGCTCAGATCGACAGTCGCACCAGGGACAGAGACAACCCCCGGTGAGGGGGGCAGCCGGCGGCCGGTTCCATGGCCCCAGGAAGCTAAAAAACTGACAAAAACCTTTTTGAGTTTTCGTCGACTAGAACTGGACTGAAACTACCACATATACAAATGACTAAAATTTGACTCTAACTAATAAGCATTTTAGTCCAAAAGACTAAAACTAAGACTAAATCTAGAATTTCTGCCAAAAACAACACTGGTTTTTACAAGATCTTTTTTGCAGGTGTGATTTTACGATATTTTTTTTGCGGGTCTGTTTTCACAATTTTTTTGCAGGTCTGTTTTTACTATATTTTTTGCGGGTATGTTTTTACGAGATTTATTTGCAGGTCCCACTACCTATGTGAAGCAGTATAATGAGAGAATTCTTACCGGGAGATAATTGACAGGTATTTCATATTTGTACTCTTCAGCTTGAAGTTTATACACCAGCTTCATCATCGGCCCACTGAAACAAAGAAATGCAGACGGCTCTTAAAAACACTCAAAACACAAAAATGACACCATTTATTTCTGACAGGCCTCACTACCTGGGGTTCAGAAACTCCAAAACCAAATTGTACACATTGCTGCGCGAGTGCAGCAGACGCAGGTTCCAGCCTTCGATGATGCCGTCCAGGCTGCCGAACACGCTCTCCACCAGCCAGGGGAAAATCACATGCAGCTCCTGAAATCAAAACACACTAAGAGTTAGGCCTGGTTCACACGTTCACAAACTTTCACAGACATCAAGGCCCAGTGGGAGCCCTAATAAGAGTAAGTAAAAGGGTGAAACGCTACCTTTGCAGGATATTCGTCGATGATCTTCACCAGGTCTTGACATCGTTGTACCAGAGGTTTGGTGGTGGCATCTGCTTTCAGGTTGGCCTGGAGCAACATCACACACACACACACAACAGCAGTTACCGAGTCATCAGTGTGTTTACATGCATGTTAGAAATGTTCCTTTTTTTCTTAATGCCATGTGAACACGTTGCTACACGACTAAAATCAAGCTCGTCTTAGTCGCACTAACATACCTGGATAATGCAATAAAATTACGATTTTCCTCCTCCGCATGTTTACTCGAATTTTCCGGACCCCTGTCTTAGACGGACAGTGACCTCTGACAGATACAACAGGCCGAATTTTACTGCTTCAACGTCGTCAATTTGTCCCACTTCTTGATTTCAGCGCGTGAGAACTAATACTAAAGAATACAGGGTTTACAGTAGGGCTGCCTACAAATAAGGATTACTTTCATAATATGTCAACAATTTTCTCAATTCGTTGAGTAAATGTTTGGTCCATAAAATGTCAGAATGTGTTGACATTTTTTGTTTGATCAGTGTTTCCCAAATGCTGAAAAGTCAGAGAAAAATAATAACGTCAATTCATCAAGTAATATTTTCAAACCTAGTTTAGATGCTAATGAAATTAGGACTGAAACAATTCCTTAATTGATTGATTGATTACTAAATTAAAATTGAATTATATCCCTGGCCACACAGTGCAGAGGTTAGTGCTCTTGCAGGAACAAGACCCGGGTTCTCGACCCAGTTGGAACAAGGGTCTTTCTGCATGGAGTTTTTTTATGTTCTCCCTGTGTGCGTGTGGGTTTCTCCAGATTCTCCAGTTTCCTACCACAGTCCAAAAACATGCAATATTGGGATTAGGTAAAGTCGACACTCTGAATTAAACATAAGTGTGAATGTGAATTTATGTGTTCCTGGTTATCAGTCCAGGGTGTGACCCACCGCCTTTCGCTATGTTGGCTGAGATAGGCACAGCGACAGGTTTTTATTTTTTATTACATAAACTACTTTTCCGACTGTCCAGCTTGTAAAAGTGTGAATATTTCCTGGTTTATTTGCTCCATACAACAAAGAAATCATTCAAACTCAATCATTTCAAAGAAAACTCTTACATGTATGTAAACACAAGTTCACTGACCACTGAGTCGCTGCTGCCATCTTGGTTGTCAACATACGTTTTCAATTTAGTACCGTTATAAAATAAAAGTACGAATATTCACAACACCTCGTCGACTTTAATGAACTTTTAAAAGTGTAAAATCATGTCGTCACACTCACCAGTAGGAAACTGGCCTGTTGTAAGGTTGGCGCAGCCATGGAGGAGCCTCAAAACCCGGGTTCTTCCAGTGTACGGTCACTTGGTTCCGACCTGCGGGCGGTAAACACACACATGTCTTAAAAAGTCTTACACACACACACACACACACACACACACACAAGGTCCATGAACCGGGCAGCACGTTAGCACCAGCGGGTTAGCCTTGCTAGCTAACTTAGCCCAAACTAAAGCAGCTAAAAGTGACGCTGATAGAAGCGGAGCTGAGCGGACAAGTGTGCCGAACAAGAGCCGCAGACACGGAGGAAACAGGCCCGCAGTCCACGAGAGTGTGTATTTACCTGCTCCGCTCGAAAAGGTTCACTAAAATGTCAGCGACTTCCACAACAAGCGGCGTTTCCATCAGTGAGTGACGTTCAAATCCTTCTTCTTTGACTGTGGCGTTTGACTTTGAAGTCACGTTGCTGCGCACTACTTCCCCCTGCTGGAGACCGCCGGCATGTATCTATGATTTACACTACTGCAGTCACTGTTTTATAATATTACTTGAGTAAACATCTTAACGTTTATGACATTTACTGTACTCAAATATCAAAAAAAAAATGTGTTTTTTTTATTTAAAGTGAGCATAGTGGCTCAGTGGTAGGGCGAGTTGTTTTTCAGCTGGAAGGTTGTGGGTTCAATTCCTGGCTCTGATCGTCTATATGTGTCCTTGAGAAAAGACACTTAACCTGACGTTACAGTGTGTGAATGAGTGACAACTGTAGTGTAAAGCAGCTCAGACCATAATACTAACTTTTCGTCTTTCGATTTTATTTGGTACTAACGAGGAAGAGAGTTAGAGGAAATGTAGTGGAGTACAAGTACTAGTTGCTAGAAATATAAATATGTAAAATATTTGTACTTTGTTACATTACAACACTTAAAACTAATAATACTGTAACAATACTAATAAATCTGAATCTCTTGTTCCCATAACAGCAGAGGATGTTGGAATTGAAAAAATAAATAAATACAATTGACGGAAAGTACACATCAAAGTCACTTCCTTCACAGATAATAAAGCCTTAAAATCATAGTGATTTTAAGTTTATTCTTCATTTGACCAAGTGGGAAAAAATGGGTGAAACCGCCCGTTAAAGGAGTTAAATCTTTGCCCTTAAACACACCTGGAATGTAGTTTTTCATGGACCTTTGTTCTTTTCCAAAAGAAGGACACTGTGGACCTTTGATGCCTTTAATAGCGACGATAAACACATCCATGTAAGCGAGATATCGGCCACTCGTTTAAATCCTAGATTAATTACTGCGCCATTATCCAAACATTGTAATCCACGGTAATGGCGGACTTGCTAAGCAGTGGTGAGGAAGGCGCAGTTAACGACGAGAACCACAAGAGGGTGCACTCGCCGACAAACAAAGGCTTTGAGGAGAAATTGCATCGGTTTATCAACGTACGAAGATCCAAATTAAGACTGCTGTCTGACAAATCAAACCAAGTGGAACGCCTCATGGAAGACGACGACAACTGGATACACGTCGAGCAGAAGGAAATGAAGAGCTACAAGAAACTGTACGAGGAATTTGTCGAACTGAATCAGTCTGTGAAACTTTACTTGAAAGAAGACGAAATTGAGGACGACCAAACATTCTGGTTTGAGCCCGAAATGTCCAACTGCCAGGACTTCATGAAGAGAGTGGAGACTTGGGTTGGGGACATAAGACTGTGTGAGGACTTGATAATGACGAGTGTAAAGGACATAAATCCTCCCACGGACAGTGTGTCACACGTGTCTGTGAAACAGAAGTCTGGCAAATCGTCCGGTCGTAGCAGCCGAGCAAGTTCACACTCATCTACTGCTACTTCACTACGTCTGAGAGAGGAGGCCAACAGAGCTGCACTTGTTGCAAACGCAGCAGAATTAAAGGAAAAGCAGATGGACCAAGAACTGGAAGAAGGCCTGGTAAAGCCAAAAACACCAAGAGAACCAAAAACTGGACCAAGAGAAGAAGGCCAGCTAAAGCCAAAAACACCAAGAGAAGAAGGCCAGCTAAAGCCAAAAACACCAAGAGAAGAAGGCCTGGTAAAGCCACTCAAAATATCCGCAGATTATGAAGCACCTCAGCAACAGTTTGGTCCCGTCGCAACAACACACTCACGTCAGCAGGATGGCGTTGAAGGTAAGCCAGTGCTTCCAACGAATGCACCAGTGGTCAAAATCAAAGTCCGTGCTGATCAGAGACCTGCTGCCCGCAACGTCACCAGAACCCCCTCATTTCACCACATCTGAGGTCCCTCTCTGGATGTCTCTTTCACCAGACATCCGGAACTCTGACTCGTTTCCTCCTCTTCTAAACTCACTTGTTGTGAAAACAGCATTTCAAACATTCACCATGAAACTGGAAGTGCAACTTGGTGGGAGGATGTTATAGACCGAGACGACGAATAAAGTCAACTGTAACCATGGCCTCAACAGGAAGTCGGCCATTTTGAATTTTGGCGATTTGCACCCTAAGTAAATGAGCGAAACACATCAAAGGTGAAAAGTTGTCGGAAAGGTTTTCACGGAATCAAAAGTGAGGTCACTCCCCGACTTGCATGGGGACGCAATCATGCGTGCAGACCTAGTTATTATTATTATTATCATTATTAGAAACTCTTGGATCAAGTCATCCAAACCATTCTGAATGCTAAAGGACTTGTTTGCTGAGTGTTGGTCAAAACAAAATCAAACACTGACCTGTTGGAAAAACCCATAAAACCTTTACGAGACCTACTGAAGTGTAAATAAAAGAGGTACATTTTATGTGTGTGTATTGTTAGCTCCTTGGTGTTATTTCCGAATATCTTTACCTGGCCTTCTTCTGTTGGTCGTTTTTGGTTCTCTTGGTGTTTTTGGCTTTACCCGAAACACAGCCAGTTTCCCTGCTGTGTTTTCTGTTCAATGACAATAAAAGGAAGTCTAAGTCTAATTGGTACCGGCCTGATGCATTCTGTCCTGCTTCCTGTAAATGTTTCAGTAACATTTATTTTGTCTAAATATAAAATACAATTATACAATCGACTCAAAATGAACTGTGCTTTACTCTTGTTTTGGAAAATAAACCAAAGTATGTAAATGAATGATAAATCATGTAAAAGCCTTTTTAAAGTATTGTTTATTTTACATATGAGTTATTTTTTTTTTACATTCTGTATAAAACACATCGATTACTAAGATCTTGTTCTTTAAGCTTATTAAAACGTAACAAGGAAAAAAACACATTTGTGTATAAAAATCTAAATTCTACTTACAGTAGAAAAAACCTATCAAAAATAGAGCTTTTTAATATAAAAGACAGTGAATAATAATAATTCTGAGTTACATGGCAGAGTTAATAATAATGTTTTTCAGATTTTACGTGTGCGTTTTCCACTGAGGCCTTTATAGCTATGAGGTCGAGATCTCGTGAGAGAAGATGAGCAGCACGTCTCAGAACAAACATAAATACATAACACGGAAAACATTGTGTGTTTCCGATGAACAGTTGAAATGAGCCTTAAAACTGGGCAAACACTTACAAAGTTTTCTGTCGTCCGTTTATACGATGTGTGAACCTGGTTCAGAATTTTATTAAACCCATTGAAGTTTAAAAGTAAAGGAATCAGGCTGCTAGTTTCTGTAAAACTACGAGTCATTACTCTAAAACTACGGGTCAGTAGGTGCAGGAGAGCCAGCAATAGCAGGTCACACCTGGCCGTCCTGTCAAAGCTCCACCCCCAAAATGCTAGAACTCGTACGTAGTAATATTGTAACATTTTGGCTAAACTTAACCTGCCATTTTCAAGGGTGTAAAGGAAAAGCTAGCATTAGCTGGCTAACTTCTAGCAAATGACAAGAAGTTATTAACATATTTCCTCAGTATTGGAAATGTATAATGATTTTGAAGACGTACATCTTCAAAAGTGTGGAAAAGCTGGTATCGGAATGTGTGCTAAAGCTAACATTAGCAAACCACCCCCCAAAACACAGAAAGTCGTTGTCTGCATTAGAAATGTGAAAGTTAGCTACACTTTCTCACTGAATCATTTGCTAACTGTTTTGTTAACATTAACATAACAAGTGTGGAAAAACTAGCATTAGCACATTAGCAGGCTATAGCTGGTAGATCCCACCCCCTCTTGGCTCTCTGATCAAAGCTTCACCTCCAAAAACACAGGAAGTTACTATCTCTACCTGTGGATCTTGATGACACTTTCTATGAAGTTCTCCTGTGACTTGCTAACACGCTACGCTACCTTATGGTTTTTTGTGTGGGATTAGTTGCATTTTTTTCGGTTAGAAACCTATTTCCTCAGTATTTGAAACCTTTTAACAATGTACATCTTCAAAAGCATGGAAAAACTAGAAACGGAACACATGGAAAAGCTAGCATTAGCAGGCTACTGTGGATACGTTCCTCCCCTCCCCTTAGTCCTCAAGTCAAAGCTCCACCCCCAAGACACAGGAAGTTGTGCACTTTCTCCGACATTTTTAACTGATTGCTAGTAATGTGAAATTTGTGTTAACATTAATGATGTGGTTATGTGGTACAGACAAAGTTAGCATTAGCTTATGAGCAGGCTACAGCAGTTTTACGGGAAAAGTAGCAGAGTTTGTGCGGAGGCAGCCATAACTCGGGGTTGGAAATCCAGGGCGGGTGGAGGCATTCCTTCAGGTCACACCCTGTGACCTAGGAAATTCCGAGTTCTGATGACAAATGACAGGCAGGAATAGCCCTTTTGTCAAAGCTCCAACCCCGTACTTTTGCCGTACTTTTGCTGGAAAATTTTCCGTGAAGTTGTAAGACAGTGAGACCACACCCTGGAGACAATAGACGAAACGTCATCACTCTGTATATTCTGCTCTTTGATTATCGGTAAATGAATTAATCAACTAGGTTCAAACCTCATCAGTTGGGGACAGTCCCACCACTCTGAAGTGTTAACACTGTCTCATTTGAAGTGTGTAGGTCTGATGTTCTCAGTGCAGGAAGTAGACAAGTCAAAGTGGCTCAACTGTCATGTGAAAATACCCCATGGTGATTAAAAGGTCCTCAGATGGAAATAGCATTCCTGAGTAAATCACAATGGATATGTAAATGTAAAGTGTCTGTATTCTGGTGGGATATCTTGGATATAAGGGACAGAGCTCCCATTCATCGGGGAGTTTGGTCTGCTTAACAGAAGCTCCCACACATCAACTGTGTGTCACACAACTTACTGGCTGTATTTTCTACTACTGGACATTTCAATAAACTGGTATGTTAACCCTTCATTTCTAATATTGCCTTGTTGAGACTTTTGTTCTAAATAAAAAAGATTTATTTAGTCTAGTTATATGGTGAGATTTAACACTCATACCCTCCACCTCTGAGTTGAATAGAAAAGATTGAGTATTATGTCCTGTAAACTGTTGAGTTACATTTATGACCTCTGAATACTTCAACCAAGGCATTAGGGCTAATCTTCTATGTGGAAAAAGGATACTGAGTGGTTTTTATAATATAAACCATCCCTGAACTAGACCAATGTCAGATTTCTTGACAATAGGATTGAATTCTTAAAGGGTTTACATTTCAAATGACTGGTTAACTTTAATTCCCAACAATATTTAAAAGTAAAGTTAATTGTTGTCTAAATGGAGTCAGATTAAATAAATATTTACTATACTTTACTTTGGAAAACCTCTCGCTAACGCCGGAAAGACAGAATACTTCTTGGGGAGAGATTGTTACTTGCTGGTAGATATTTCCTCCCCTACAAAGTGCTAACTTGCTAACTTGTTAGGCTATCATCTCTGTGTCAGTGGTGTACGCGTCTCTAGTTTGTTTTGAAGACTTTGGTCACACACACTGTGATTATGCCATCAACCTAGTCTGAATTTCTCTATCTAAATAGCATTTTCAGCAGTTAGCTAACAGCTAACTAAAGTCGATTCACGTTTCAGTCCAAGTTGCTTACAATTAACCGCTGAACAGGACAGTTGGTGCTTTTCCGTTATAGAGTTCTAGCTCGACTCTACTCAGATGATACTAAACGTCTACAGACTGCTGGCCTCTGATCGGTCAGAAAGTGCCGTCACTGGAAGAGTCATGAGCGCGACGTCCGACATGAGAATCAAAGCCAACAATGTCCAGTCCTGGGAGCATGCGTTCATCTCCAACATTTAGCAAAGCAAATGTGTCAAATGTCCATATTTAACAGAGGAGTCAGATGTATTTAGAGACAGCACTGCTGAAAGCCGGTGATTGTGAGCACGTTCACTAATATTTCACTTCAGTGACTGAACAAATCTGTGAACAATTATTTTGAATTCGTCCATAACATCACGGCAGTTTCACACAGCCGCGCTATGACGCCCCCGCCCACGTGGAGGAGGAGCTATAGTGATGGAAAACCACGGGACTGATACCAAACTGAGTAGAACCGAGTAGAGCTGGAACTGTACGATGGAAATGCGCCATGAGTTAAACAGCATTTTCACGCTACACGTCCCAAACAATAATAAACGTTGATAATAATAATACAAGTTCAGAGACAAAAACTCTTCTACATTAATAATTACATTTTTTTGTACTGTCTAAATACAGGATAAGAATATACCACTCTTTTTTTAATGAACATAACAGTCTTTCCTTGTACAGGGTCTGTTGTCCATGGACAGTGGACAGTGCACAGTGGACAGTGTCTTGTGTCCTGCAGGTGGACTACAGTGGAATCTCAGGAGGGTTGTTCCTCCTCACCCGCGCTTTCCTGTTCTCCTGCTTCAGCTTCAGGGCGCGCAGCTTCTGCTGCCGACGTTTCTCACGGTACCACAGCTGCTCGCAGTACTGGTCCACGCTCAGGCTGTTGGTCCCGATCATGTGCAGGTCTTTGTAGGTCTTCAGAGTGAGCTGCTGAGGCAGCCACGAGTTCCTGTGTCCCGGTAGAGAAGGTGGAGGATGAGGTTGCCCCGCGTGGCCAAGGAAACCGGGCACGGCTTCTCCGGCAGAGCCAGTCCTCCCGTGGTTCGGGCTGTGGTTCTGCTGGTAGCTGGCTGGGTGGAGGCCCTGGCTGGGGATGATGTGAATTTGGTATCGGGCCAGGACCTGGGTGTAGGAGTGCTCGTGGCTGGCGCAGGTGTAGAAACCCGCGTCAGCCAGCTCCAGGCGCTGAACCAGCAACCCCCGCTTCATCTGAACAGAGCGGTCGTCATCACTCTGTGGCAGCTGACGCCGAGAGAACAGAGAATAATGTTCAAGATGAGGAAGACAGACAGACAGATAGATGCAGTAGATAGATAAATAGACAGACAGACAGATAGATGCAGTAGATAGATAGATAGATAGATAGACAGACAGACAGACAGATAGATGCAGTAGATAGATAGATAGACAGACAGACAGATAGATGCGATAGATAGATACAGACAGACAGACAGATAGATGCAGTAGATAGATAGACAGACAGACAGACAGATAGATAATTAGCTGGGTATTTACATAGCTAACATGATAGCTAGATGATTAGCTATTTAAATAGCCAACAAGATAGATATTGTTTAGCAAAGACAAAGTCTGAGATAGCTACCTAGCTAGACAGATAAGAGCTAGAAGATATGAGATAAAAATGCAAAATATAAACAGAAAAATATAAAATACAATAAGAATGTTTACTCTTTTAATACTAGATTTTGTTACCTTATAAAAATCTGTGTTAGCCTGAGTCTGCAATAGAGAAAGAGTTCATTACTTTATCTCAGTGTTAGAGCGACTTCTCCAACAGAAAACCTCTTAAACTGCTCACTCTCCCACACGAAAACACGGGAGTTAATCCACTGCTGCATCAAAGCGACGCGGTAAATTTGAACAAAGACGTTTCATATGCCACAAAGTCACAAAATAACACCTTTGCGTCGACTGACAGACGCAGCAGTGGACGAACAACTCCTGCGTCCTCCGAGCTAAAATCGCTGTTTCTGTCCGTGGACTTTGGTGTGGGAGAAGAAAGCGACACAAACCTCGACTCTAACAGTGAGATGAAGTACTGGATGAACGTTTAAGTGACGCGACGGCGACCACCTCTCATTGGCGTGACTCACCGCTCTGCTGTTACGTGACTGACTTCCCGTGTTCTGCTGCACCGTCCACCTGAGCTCGGCCTGAGGCGACCGAGGTCGACACTCCAGGAAGGTGGCGTTTCCCTCCACGCCGTACACGGCCTTCACCTCCACCGAGTCAGAGTCTGAAAAAAGAACACAACTAATTATTTATGAGCACACTGACTTAATACGCTCGTTAAATCGTGTGAAATATTGAAGAATCTTAAAGGGAATTGTGTGTTCTTTTCTGTCTCGAGCTCAAACCGCCGTGACGTCTCACATTCCCCCGCCACTGAGACTCTTCACAATACACCATCAATCACGTGTGAGTGTGTGTGTGTGTGTGTGTGAGAGGAAATCCTCTGTTTCTATATGTGTGTGTGTTACATAAGCGACGCCACGCGGTCAGCGCATTCAGCCCTCACCGTCCTCTGTGACAGGACACTGGCTCCAGGGGTCGCCATACTTCACATCCTGTCTCCTCGCTCGCCTGAGAGACACACACACACACACACAGATTTTTAGCCACTTTCAAAATAAGGCTCGCCTAATAAAATCTACATCAGCTTAAGTCTACAGTGTCCTAGGAACACGTTGGCGTCTTTTTCCAATGGAAAACAGGAAGTTTGTCCCCCACACCAAACCCCATAGAGAAAATCACCAATTTTAGCTCACGGGGACACAGGAGCTGCTTGTCTACTGCTGCCTCGTGTGGTCACTTTGTGTCATTGAGGTAAATCTGAGCGTGGGATTTCACATGCCAAAATCACACATGAATACATTTGAACTTCCTGGTGGAGGCAGCAGTGGATCAACAACTCGCGTGTGCTGTGATGTAAAATTGCCAGTTTTCTCTATGGGGTTTGGTGCAAAGTGACAAACTTTGTCTTTCTGTGAAAAAAACGTCTGTCAAACATTAAGATAAAGCTGCATATATACCGTTAAAATACTGCAGACTTAACATAGTCGACGTAGATTTTATTGAGAGTCTTTTGTTAAGTTAGACTCTAAAAAAATCAGCTGAATAACATCAATTTATCCTCCTCCTCTGACCTTCTGACGCCTCCTCTAGGGTCAAATTATAAAAAGAAAACTATTGTGAAAATGAATGAGGCGACATGGAGCGCCAAGAGACTATGAAAATACAGAGTGTTGTTTCAGCCACAGTGAAGAGTGTTGTCATCCCTCCTTCTCCTCCATCACTTTTTGACCCTGACTTCACATAAAACCATGTTGTGGTTACCATTTTTAAAACATTATGGAAGCCTAATGTGTCTCAAAGTGCTGGATCAGGTTCTTTTTTTAGCCCAAGACCTGGAGTCTCAGTGTTAGACGGACATTTCCAATGGGACACGGAAGTTTGTAAACCACTCACTCTCCCTGCACCAAACCTCATAGAGAAAATCAGTGATTTTAGCTGCAGGGACACAGGCGCTGCTGGCCTGCTGCTGCCTCGTGTGGTCACTTTGTGTCACTGAGGTGAATCTGAACAAAGGACTTCAAATGCCGAAGTGACAAAATAACACATATGAACTCGCTGATGGAGGCAGAAGTGGATCAACAACTCCCGTGTGCTGTGATGTTAAAATCACTGATTGTCTCTATGGGCTTTGGTGCGGGAGAGTGAGCAGTTTAAAAAAAGCGACATAAACTTTAGTTTTCTGTTGTAAAAATGCTGTTTAACAGTGAAGAATTAAGACCCCCATCCCTCTCTCTCTCTCTACCTCTTGCTGGTGGGGAAGAATCTGGAGCAGGTCTGTCCGTCCCAGGAACAGTAGGGGTCTCTGGCGAGGCAGCACTCGGCACAGTCGCTCCCGTACAGCTCGCACCTCTGGAGCCGCAGCTGAGCCACACCGAGCTCACTCGACACGTACAGCTGTTGCTGTGGGCGAGAGACACAGAGGAGAGAGAGGGAGAGAGAGCTGTTGTTACCAAGTGTCACAAGAAAGGTTAAAAAAAAAACTTTTTTAAAAAACATTTCAGATGTGTAGCGTAAATATAAAGAGTATACTTAATTTATCATCGTCAAAAGAATTCAGTGTGTCTGCATTTGCACTTTTTCACTCATTAACCCACTCAATCACTTATTAACTCATTCACCCACTCACTTATTCACTCACTCATTCACTCACTCACTCATTCACTCACTCACTTATTCTCTCACTCATTGAATCATTCACTCACTCACTCACTCACTCAATCACCCACTCACTTATTCACTCATTATTCACCCGCTCATTCATTCAATCACTCATTCACTCACTCACTTATTCACTCACTCACTCATTCACTCACTCACAACAGATAAATTATACATATAAACATGAGTGTTAAAATAATAGACAGTGAACGTGTGTGTGTTTATGTACAGATTATATATATATATATATATATACGTATATATGTATATATATATACAGATATACATATATACGTGTACATATATATGTGTTGCTTAAGAGTTTGTTAGTAATTTGACACATAAAACACATGTTAGTATTGTTACATTATATTTTGTATATATTTATGTAAATATGTAAAAATATTTATGTCTATACATATCTATATATATAGATATATATACATATAACACTGAAACTATATTAGTATACGTACGTACCCTCTTTGTTGACAGCTCCATGCTCAAAATGGGGGTTGGACTCTGTGGGAGAAAAGAAAAAAACTTTGTCAAAACAAAATATATGTATATACTATATATATATATGCACACACACACACATATATATGTATAAATACATACAACATTCACGTATGTGTACTTTACTTTGTTATTTAGATTACTTTTACTCCACTACATTTCCTCTAACTCTCTTTGTTCCTCGTTACTACCACATAAAATCAAATGAAGAAGAGTTGCTATTATGGTCTGTATTTATATAGAGCTTCTCTAGTGTTGATGATGAGCTGCTTCACACTACAGTTTTCACACATTTCATTCACACATTGAACCCACAACCTTCCAGTTGAAAGACAACTGGCCCTACCACTGAGCCACCATGGCTCTATCCAGACTCCTCACTTTCACAAAATGCTGCAGTTCTGCTTGGTCTCCAGCAGGTGGCAGCGTCTGCACATCCCTTTCAGCAGATGTGAACAAACAACTCAAATAGCAAAGAGTGAACTGAATACCAGTGAACGTGGTCACGATCTCTGTCTCTTCAATCACTCAGGGATTACACTTGCTGTCTGTGTCTGTCTGTCTGTCTGTCTCTGTGTCTCTGATGGATCAGTTTCTCCACTTTTCTGGATCAGTGATTTGTTTCAGCGCCGCACACACAGAGATCAGTGACCTCTGACCTCGGAGTGACGCAGTGATAAATACGTCCGTCCTGTGAACTTTTTTCCCTTCACTGTACAGAAACAGACAGGAAGCTGAACACTGAGTCACTGCTTCACTTCCTGTTTGACTTCGGGTTTCCTGTTTGTTTGTTTTTCTTCTGTCCTTCACCTGTCCTCTGTCTCTCTCTCACTGGACTTTTCTTCTGTAAAGAATCACCACCACAACAAGCAGTTAAAGCTGCAGTACGTAACCTTTGTTGACATGTTTTTCTTTCACAAACGTCCTTGCTTTTATAAAAATGTCCTCACTTTTATAAAAGGTCCTCACTTTTATAAAATGTCCTCACTTTTATAAAATGTCCTCACTTTTATAAAATGTCCTCACTTATATAAAAATGTCCTCACTTTCATAAAAATGTCCTAATAAACCCTAATAAGAAGTTCATTTCACACATAGTTGAAATATCCTTCGTCCTCATGTCCTCAGTGGACGCTCTCTGTCCCTTAGGTCACTTGAGTGTGAGACCCCTGCTGCTAGTTTATAAACAGAGAGGAGCTTGGGAAATATGCGTCTCCGTCTATCTGCTGAGATAATCCAGACAAACATGTTCATGGAGGACGTCACGAGCCGGACTGTCGTGGTCCAGAGGGACGATGAGGACAGACACAGAGCTGCTGAGACTGTTGTCCATGGGATTAAAGCAGGTGTAGGCGAGTGCAGAGTGTTTAAAAGGTGAGAATCTGGATCAGTCTCAGGTCATGAGGACGTGTGTCTCACCTGGAAGACGGTCAGTTCTTCAAGAATGATCTCCTCTGTGTCCCAGTTGTCTTTGATGACCGACACGGCCTTCACCACCTTCCCGTCATCTGCAAATAAAAGAGACAACTTTATAATACACACACACATACATACATATATATATGTCTATATATATATATATAAATATACATATATGTATATATATATATATATATGCAGTATATGTATATGTATATGTACATATATATATATATATATATATATGTATATGTACAGAGAGAGGTGACTCACCGGTGCCCAGGTGCAGGACATCATAAGGCCCGTCCTCGGCGTCCACCCTGTCCACCACCACTCTCTTCAGGATGTAGGGCGCGTTGACCCGGGTCAGAACGGGTCTGCCGCCCAGAGGCGGGACGGGTTCCCACATCAGCTGATGCTGGCGCATGAAGCTCACCACGTCATCGGGGAAGTCTTTGGTGGACTTGTGGAGCATGTCGTACGTCTCGCTGGGACACTGAGGACGAGACACAGAGTGATGAGTGAAGCTCCTGCTCTGCACTTTCAAAACTGTTTTATTGGTGATTTACAGTCATTAAAAGTATTTTCTACAGTGTAATAAACTGGTTTCAGTCTAAAGAGTCACATATTTCTCCAGCATTGGGGATTACTTTGATTATGTTCCCAGGATATTTTTACCATTTAGCAGGAATGTTACAAAATGAGATTTAAAAAGAAAGAAAGGAAGGAGATGAACAGATGTGCGACAGAGGAGGAAATTGAAAAAGGAGGAGAGGAAAAGAGTCCATGAAAAAACCAGCTTTCAGAGAAATGAGAAATTTCTACAAATGAACTTTGATGAAAAGAGAACAAAAGAAAAGTTAATATTCATCGATATGGACGCCATTAATATCTGTGTGTATGTGTGTGTGTGTGTGTTCTCCCTCACACACACATTCTACATGTAAAACTAACTCTTAACCTAAACCCAATTCAACTCATAACCCATCCAACATCCAACTCAAAATCAAGTTCAACTTCAGTGCACGCCTGTGTTCATTTTGTAGAATGTAAAATAAAAAGATCTTTCCAACATGATTGTGAGGAAACACAGCGGTGCACTTACAGTTCCAGGTCTTGGATATGGAATGCGGCCTTTGTACTCCACCCAGCGGTGGTCGGGACCTTCTTTGTGGGCAAAGGGGCCGTTGAAAGCGGCGCGGATCGACGCCATGGAGTAGACGCACACAGCTGAGCCACGGAATATGGAGCTGAGGGAGGAAGAAGACAAAGGTCAAAGGTGGATTCAGAATTACAACAGAGGGTGAGAGAGAGAGAGAGAGGGAGACTCTACATTCGATAAAAAGAAGAAGACAGGAATGGATGAAAGGGTGGAGTCAAGGTCAGCTGGAGGAAAAAAAGACAGAAAACAGAACAGGAGGGAGGAAAGGAAGGAGGGATGGGAGGAGAGTGAGAAAGAAGAGGGAGTTACAATAACACAAGCAGCCGGGCCTCTTCACCTTTGACCCCGACACCCATCCACACACACCACCTCTGAACTTCCACACCACTGGGCACGCATGTGCACGTGGCCGCCAGCCAGTGAGCGTGCACGTGACTGACTGCTGGTAACAGTGTGGTAATTATTCAGTAATAACAAGTCATTTACGTCACGTCATCCACCAAACCCCATAGAGAAAATCAGCGATTTTAGCTCGCGGGGACACAGGAGCTGCTGGTCCTCTGCTGCCTCGTGTGGTCACTTTGTGTCCCTAAAATATGTCTAAACGTAAATTTTCTAATGCCAAATTCACAAAATAAGACATTTGAACTGAGTGATGGAGGCAGCAGTGGATCAACAACTCCTGTGTGCTGTGATGTTAAAATCACTAATTTTCTCTATGGGGTTTGGTGCAGGGAGAGTGAGTGGTTTACAAACTTCAGTTTACAATCAGAGAAAGTGGTGAAAAATACTCACGCACTGCCATTATATGACTTATGTAACTATGTAACAACCTTTGTCAATGCTTTTATTTTAGAATCTTTAAAGGAAAGGTACAGAAATGAATAAAATATCAGGAGTTATTGTGTGAGTGATGACTGTTTCCTCACCTGGAAGTGCTGAAGACGCCGTAGATGATCGGATTCTGTGGATCTTTAGTCTCCAGAACAAAAATGTCCTCTGGAAAACAACAACAACAAACAGTCACAGTATTAAAATAACATTAAAAACAGGATGAGACTCGTTAAAAAGACTCAAACACACGAGACAGTGTGAATTTGTTTGAAACGTCTATAATAATGTGTTAAACGCAAAGAAGAATTCACGTTGGATGTAGGAGAAGTTGCTGAGTGCACCACCTGCAGGCCATTTCTGGAACACGTCTTAACTTCAGTGTACGTCTGTGTTCATTTTGTAGAAAGTAAAATAAAAATGTCTTTGTTTTCAGCAGAAAATCCCATTAGAGATTAATCCCAGGTAATGTAATCCTAAAGTTAAAAATTCATGTTCCTGAATTTAATCCTAAAGTGAAAAATCCATGTTCCTGGGTCTGATCCTGAAGTGAAAATTCATGTTCCTGGGTATAAAACCTAAATGACAAAAATTCATGTTCCTGGGTTTACCCCTGGAGTCAAAATTACCAGATTAAACCAGAAGATTGAAATCCAAGATAAAATAAGTATTAAAAACTATAACTCAAAAAGAAAAGGGAGGAGAAAAGGAGGAAGGAAAAGGAGGAGACGAGTCCGAGCGTTTGTCCTCATCTGACCTGTGACGTGAAGACAAAGGAGGATTAAAGAAAACAGAGTAGAGACAAAAGTCTGTCCCGGAGAATAACAAAGACCACGCTGAAGACGAGTCAGACAGGAAGGAAGAGGAGGGAAGGAATTGAGCGTTACCCAGCTCGTCAAACTGTGTGTCGACGCCAGACGGTCCCGGCACCGAACACACGAGTCGGGCTTTGAGGAAGGTCGTCCAGCGGTTGATCAGACTCCGCCTCCCTCCTACGTCATTCTGCAGAGAGACACATGAGACAAGATGGAGGACGATTTAAATCAGGGCTGAAAACTTTTATATCAGACTTTTACTTTATACACCGTCAGATATAAGGGTACATTTATCTTAATTATCTTATCTCAATATTTAAAGGTACAATTTAGGCAACTATAAGGGATAATTATTGTACCTTTAAGTACATAGATGTACCTTTTTCTATATATATAACAAAACAAATCAGTACATATTCACATATTGTACAGTTTAAAGTCGTGCGGCCTGATCACGGATCCCTGAGGAACGCCACAAAACAATATCTTTAATTTACATGCACTGCTTGCTTTTATTATTTTAATCTCTTTAAACTTTTACACTGTCAGAAATAAGTAGTAAATAAATAAATAAATAAGTATAAGTACATTACGAGTCCATTTATCTTAAATGTACCTCAAGGTACAATTTTGGCAAATATAAGCCCTTTTTGTACTTTTGTGAAAAAAGAGAAAAGTAATACCTGTACTTTCTTGAGGTATTTCCACTTCATAAGTACGTAAAGTTTCAGGGGTAAATATTTCTTGCACTTTTTTGTTTTTACATATTAAGATTAAGTTTTTTGTTGCATTGTTTTTAAATTGAATCAAATCTTTCTTTTATTGGACCACAAGTCTGTAATAAAGACTGAAATTAGGTGAATTGCAGGCAAAAACTCAGACATTACAATTTCATCAACATAAAGTATAAAGTCGTGTGGACCGATCACGGATCCCTGAGGAACGCCACATGTAATTTAACTAAATCCTGACACATTATCTTTGATTTGCATGCACAGTTGTATGTTTTTAAGTCACTTTACAGAGTGATTAAACAAAACAGGAATTAATGAAACATCACTTTTCCGACTCGGTGAACAAAAACGAGCAGTTTTGGAGACTTTTTTTTGTGGATCAGACGTGAACATGTCTGACTCGTCAAGTCAAACCAAAGTAGTAACGACCATTAATACTGTTTGTGTTTGTACCTTGCAGACTCGAGCCACGCGACTGTACACCCTCTTGTCCCACTGTCCCGCCTCCACCGCCTTCTCCTTGAAGAAGAAGTAAACCTTGTCATCGTCCGGACTGTGGGTGTCGGGGATGGAGAAGGAACCGACAAACTCCGGCTCTGAGAACGAGACGGGAAACAGTTAAAACTCAAATGTGTGACATTTGTCCTTGAGAAGCTCATTTCAGCTCCAGTTATTTATACACAAATTCTGACATAAATTCTGCAAACGAACAACAACTACAACAAGGAAACGCGATAATTATGTTAAACTGAAATGCTATAATAGTGTTTTTATTGACAGCGTTTATGTACAAATGAAAATGTTCTATATAGGCGGAAAATACTCATGTCAATCAAAAACTGGCTCTGCACCCGCCCACTGCTCCATTGACTCTCACAAACTACTATCACTAAAATAACTACTACCAAACTACTACTTTTAACACTACTCACAAAACTATTACTACACTACTAACAAAAACAACTAAACTACCAGTAAAACTACTAACAAAACTACCACTAAAACAAACTAAAACTACTCCAAAAAACGACTAAACTACCAGTAAAACTACTAAAGCTGCTACTATTAACACTACAAACTATTACTAAACTACTAACAAACTACCACTAAAACAACTACTAAAAAAACGACTAAACTACCTGTAAATCAACTACAAAAAACTTACTATCAAAACTATTAGTAAACTACTACAAAAACATTACTAAAACTACAATGAAAACTACTACCAAGACTACTACTAACCTACTACTAAAAACTACTAAACTACCAGTAAAACAACAACAAAAACTAGTACTTAAACAACAACTACTACCAATACTACTACTAAAACTATGACTAAATCTAATACAAAACTTATAACAAAAGCACTAAAACAACTACTATTAACACGACTGCGAAAACTATTACTATACTACTAAAGTAAAGTTTGACAGTGTATGTGTAAATAATCCAAACCTGTCGGCTGGAGACAGGTTTGAAGAAAGCGTTGGATTTGCAATAATCTGAAGTACAAAACTAAAGAAGAAAAAGCTTCTCACCGTTCAGCCAGTTGTGGTCGTACGCCTCGGTGCGGATGTAGTGCTGACTGCTGCCCTCTATGGTTGTTCTGAAGATTGCAGCGTTGGCTCCCATGAAGTCGACGGCGGTGCCTGCGTACAGTTCCCCATCTGAGGAACAAAGAACACCATATTCACATAAACGTCAACAAGACAACAACTGTGAACTTCTGTTTTCTACCACACGGAAACACAACTTTCACCTGTACGATCCACACTGGGCTAACTTATTTATTTTAATCTTTTATTGCCATAGCTGTTATTAATGTACTTTCATTTATTGTGGTTTTTTGTTTCTTGTACACACGCACACACACACACAAACACAGCCGGGAGCAAGACACAGGCCGGACTCTGTGTGTGTGTGTCTAACTGTCCTTTGTGAGGACATCTTTGCTTCTCACAACCTCACTACTTAAATGGATTTTTTGAAAGTTAAAACCTGGTTTTAGAGTAAGAATTGGCTTTATTTAGGGTTAAGTTAAGGGTAAGGGTTGGTTGTGATGGTTAAGGTTAAGAATGCTGCTGTTGTGTTGTGAGACTCACCGGTCAGTCTGGCAGTGAACGGCTCTCTGGGACTGAAGGGACATTTGCCTTGTCCTGACTCCACTGTGTGAGACAACATGAAGGATGGCCCCTAGAGTCAGACAGAGAGACAGACAGACAGAGAGCGAGAGAGAGACAGAGAGAGAGACACACACACACAGACAAACATGTTATGACTGATAAACAAAAGGTCAAAGTGTCCGTTGACCCTTTGTCCTCAATTGTTTTGATGAACTTCTTCTGGACCAAATCTCATGATTCTAAAGAAACAGTTCATAAAACCCAGAGCTGTCTGTCTGTCAGTTCATCCATCCATCCTTCTCCCCTTCCTTCTTTTCCTCCTTCTATTGATCATCCTTCACCCCTTCCCTCCTTCCTTCTATCCTTCTCCCCTTCCTTCTTTCCCTCCTTCTATTGATCATCCTTCACCCCTTCCCTCCTTCCTTCTCCAATTCCTTCCCTCCTTCCTTCCCACCATCAATCCTTCTCCCCTTCCTTCCTTCCTTGCTTCCTTCCATCTACAGGTAGAAGCTGAGCTGCTGTGTGTGAGCCAGTAGGAGGCGACAGAGAGTTCCAGTAAAAACCCAGTTATGAGAAAATAAAAGCATGAATTTCCTCCAGCTCAGAGTTTGATTGGTTTTATTTTGAAGGAGGATCAGTGATGAACTGAATGAATGGAATAATGATGTGTAACGATGAAAGTGTTTGTCACCTCTTTGCTGTTTCCTGTGTGCAGGTACGTGCACTGTGGATGAAACGCTCCGGTGCCGCAGGCGTAAACGTGCGTCTTGTTGAACGGCTGCAGCAGACGCACAAAGTTCGCACATTCACTCTGAAAACAAACCACAGCAAATTTAATGACTTTAATTACATTTAATTCCTTCATTTACTGTGGAACAGATATAAGTTTCCTTTTTGTAAGTTCATATTAATTTCAATTCATTTCCACATCGTATCACGACATTTCTTTCAAATTTTATTTTACAGTTTCATGAAATAAAAAACAGAATATGTTGCTCTTGTTGACCTTTGACACGACCGCTAATTAACTATTCATCTTTTTGTTTTTAAGTGATTATCAACATGTATGTTCAACTTCTGTCAATAAACATTCCTGATCAGAGTGACCTTCTGACCCCAGCAGACCTCTGATCAAAACGATTGATCACTGAACAACAACAAACGCTTACCTCGACACTTTTCCCCGCCAGCCTGCAGTGCTCCACATGTTCTCTGACTGCGGGCCAGTGAACCTGAAGGAGTGAAACACGTCCACTCAAGTTACTGATCGATTGATTGATTGATTGATTGATTGATTGATTGAGAAAGTGGCACACAGCAAAAAAATTACTTTAAAGCAACATGTAGAAAATCTTCATCGAAAGAGAAACTTAAGGAAGGAAGCTGAGCAACCACGTGTAAATAAGATCCAAAACATAGGTAAAGTTAGCCAAAACTTAGTTTCACTTAGCCAACACGTAGCTAAAGTTAGTCAATTCTTAGGTAAAGTTAGCCAAAACTTAGTTTCACTTAGCCAAAACGTAGCTAAAGTTAGCCAAAATGTCTGTAAAATAAGCCAAAACTTAGTTTAAATTAGCCCAAACCTGGTTTAGGTTAGCCAAAACAGGTAAAATAATGTACTTTAAAGCAAAATCTTCATAGAAAGAGAAACTTAAGGAAGGAAGTTGAGCAATGTAAATAAGAACAAAAACCTTAGTTGGCTAAAGTTAGCAAAAACAGTTGAATTAGCCAAAACTTAGCTAAAGTTAGCCAAACCAGGTAAATTAGCCTAAACTTGGTTTAAGTTAGCAAAAACTTAGCTAAAGTTAGTCAATTATTAGGTACAATTAGCCAAAACTTAGGTAAAAGTATGTACTTTACAGCAACATTTAGAAATTAAATTTAAATTTAAATCTTCACAGAAAGAGAAACTTAAGGAAGGAAGTTAAGCAATGACATGTACATATGAACCAAAACTTAGCTAAAGTTAGCCAAAACTTAGTTTAAGTTAGCCAAAACTTTGCTAAACTTAGCCAACAGGTAAAATAATGTACTTTCATAGAAAGAGAAATGTAAGCAAGGAATTAAGCAACGACATGTAAATAAGATCATGTAAAACAATGGATGTTAAATGAGTGCAGTGAGTTTGTCATTTTTGGCCCACAGGTCGACCACAGCTGTGTGTTTCAGTGACTCACCGCTCGTGCAGGCAGATCCAGGCTCTCAGGCCTCAGCAGGTAGATGTGGTCTTTACCACCGACCAGCAGCCAGCCCTGATCCTCGTCCAGCAGCAGAGTCTGGTATCCACCACCACTGACGTCCCCCATCCAGAAGATGGCAGAGCTGTTCCTGAGGTCTGAGAGGCAAAAGAAGAAGAAGAAGAAGAAGAAGCATCCAGATTTTATAAAAACAAGATAACTAAATGGATAGTTAAGGTTTTGCAAGTATTTTATAGTTAACGCATTTAACTAATACAAGTTTACAATATATAAAGAATGTGTTTTCCTCTTTATCTCACTGTTTGTAAATCACTCACTCTTCCACACCAAAGTCCATAGAGAAAATCAGTGATTTTAGCTTACAGTGACACAGGAGCTGCTGGTCTACTGCTGCCTCGTGTGGTCAGTTTGTGTCACTGAGGTACGTCTGAGGTAAATAACACTAATTTTAAACACTAATCGAAATTACAAATGTATACATTTGAACTCACTGATGGGGGCAGCAGGGGATCAATAACTCCTGTGTGTTATGATGTTAAAATGACTGATTTTTATAATGAGAGTTTGGTGTGTGTGTGTGTGTGTGTGGGGTGGTGACTTATGAAGTGACACAAACTTCAGTTTTTAATAGGTGCCTGAGTTTATGATTCCAAATACTGCAGTTGCCAGGATACGTTCAATGTTCACTGCCAAGTGGGAATTTTTTATTTAATAGTTTTAGATGAATTAGTTCAGCGAGGCGTTTATAGAGTAACTGAATCTGTAGGCTGGCCTCCAATAATATGTCACATGACTCCTTCTGTGGGGTCTCCATGATGCAAAAAAATTCTCTAAAATCACTCCTACACCTGAGATACTTTTACATTTTTTTTAAAGTGCAGCTGCAAATCAAACCAAATAAACAAATTAACCTTGAAATTCTCTGCGTGTAATTGTGCATCAGCTACGTTGACCTCACTCTGCTGCGGTTAATCACCTGATGAATGAGGGAAATTAACCATGAAACGCCTCCACACTGAGAGAGAGAGACCCACACTGCCGCTTCATCGAGTCTTTGAATGCAGCGCGGCACATTTTGTTTCACTTCAGCAGCGTTTAAAAAGAAATCAGTCACTGCTCGTCTGACAGCGACGCAGACAGACGACAGCAGAGGTTCTTTTGTGTTAACCAGCCGTGAAAAAAAGGCAGAGCTGAACAACAGGGACGACGACAAACGCACAACTGTCTTTAATCACTCTCAGAGCTGCTGTCAGCAAAACACTGATCTGTGTAAGGAAATACTGAGCTCTCAAAGTTCCACCTTTATGACCAACGTTGAAGTGGCATAAACAGACCAATCAAATTCAGCTATAAACATTTCACAGGACGCAGATTTGAATCAGTAGCGTCGCGTAGGGGGCACTATATGGCACTGCCCGGCAGAAACTGTCTAAAAGTGCAGATTTTAAAAGATCCACGTTGTTTTAAGGCGGTGAGAGGTGACTTAGTTACTTTCCAGGCCCTAAAAGTTAGCCAAAACTTAGCTAAAGTTAGCCAAAACCTCAGTAAAATGAGCCAAAACCTAGCTACAATTAGCCAAAACAGGAAAAACTAACCAAAACTCAGTTAAAGTTAGCCAAAACTTCGGTAAAATTAGCCAAAAACTTGGTTAAATTTGCCAAAACTGAGCTAAAGTTAGTCAATTCTTTGGCAAAATGAGCTAAAACTTAGCTTAAGTTAGCCCAAACAAATAAAATTAAACAAAATTTATTTTAGGATAGCCAAACTTCAGTAAAATGAACCAAAACTTGTTTTAGGATAGCCAAACTTCAGTAAAATTAGCCAAAACTTGTTTTAGGATAGCCAAACTTCAGTAAAATTAGCCCAAACTTGTTTTAGGATAGCCAAACTTTAGTAAAATTTGCCAAAACTTCAGTAAAATTAGCCAAAACGTCAGTAAAATTAGCCAAAACTTCAGTAAAACTTGCAAAAACCAAGACTGAAATAAAGAAAATCAGTGATTTTAGCTCACAGGGAGTTGTTGATCCTCTGCTGCTTCCATCACTATTCTGTGACTTTGGTGTTTGAAATCCTTTGTTCAGATTTACCTCAGTGACACAAAGTGACCACACGAGGCAGCAGTGGACCAGCAGTTCCTGTGTCCCCGTGAGCTGAAATGACTGATTTTCACACTGGTAACATATCATGGACTTAAATAGATGTTAGTGACTGAAATCTAACAACACCTGTCATATGCAGCGAGCCAGCAGGGGGCGTGCACACAGCGCTGATGTGTCTGAGCTACCCCTTTAACACCTGATCAGTCAAAGCTTCTACTGGGTCTGGATTTAATCCAGTTTTATGACTCCTGTCCCTCCAATCAAGGCCATGGCTGATGTTGATTGCATCTGATTGGTCGGGCTCTTGATCTGGATGAGTGCTGATTGGCTGAAGGCAGGAGGTCGTGACCTCTGCAGGTCTCAGTTCAGGTGTAGCTTTTTAGTTCTGCTTCAGTTCTTTGCGTGTGTGTGTCTGAGGTCAGAATCACAAAGGTCAGGAGGTCACTGAGGCCACCCAGTCAGTTTGAACTTATATAAAGCGTTACTGTTACACAGGGAAGAGGCGGGGGAGATGTGAGATGAGCTGTCAATCATCCTCATTTTAATCTGGACCGCGTCGAGATGCTGCAACTGACAACGGAAACCAGCTGACGTCACAACAGCGTAACCACTCAACAAAAGGCACGTACAACAACAACAACAACATCTGATAATTATGTTTTATCCACATTAGAGAGTGTTTTTGGGCTTAAAAATACAGTTTTGTGCCACTTTGTAAAGCACTCACTCTCCCACACCAAACCCCATAGAGAAAATCAGTGATTTTCACATCACACACACAGGAGTTGTTGATCCACTGCTGCCTCCATCACTAAATTCAAATGTCTAATTTTGTCATTTTGTCATTTGTAGTCCATCGTTCAGATTAACCTCAGTGACACAAAGTGACCACACGAGGCAGCAGCAGACCAGCAGCTCCCGTGTCCCTGCAGCTAAATCACTGATTTTCTCTATGGGGTTTGGTGTGGGAGAGTGAGGGAAACTTCAGTTTTCTGGAAGTAAAAGTTAAAAGTCACAACTCAGAGGGATTAAACAGATTATGTGGTTCTGTCTCTGGCCCTTTAAATGACTTTGGCTCATAAATTGTGGTTGAAGTCAGAACGAGGATGAAACAGCTGTAAAACACAGTTTTCCTCCTTAAAACAGTAAATCTTCACTTTAAGATCAGAGATCTTCATCTTCACAAAAGTTTTCAGTCTGTTTCTCATTTAATCCTGCTCGTGTGTGTGTGTGTGTGTGACACTGTGCTGAGATAATTGCAAACATTTGTTAAATATTTCAAACAGCAATGGATTCAACACCTGTAACACACACACACACACACACACACACACACAAGAGAGGGAGAGAGTGTGTGTGTGTGTGTGTGTGTGTGTGTGTATGTGTGTGTGTACTCCATCTAAAACTCCCATTAACATCAAAAATTGTTAGACGTTAACTTTGGATGAGAAAATGAAGCCAGTGAATTTATAATCTGACCAAATCCAACCTGTTTACTGTTGTGTCTGGATTATTGAGCACATGACTGATCAGATCGACACACACATGCACACACACACATGCGCGTGCACACATACACACACACGAGTGCAGTTGCCTGCAGTAGAACACGCTGCTGTGTTAGTCTGAGCTTTCATGCTTCATTAAAAAGTCAAATAAACAAGAGTTTTGGCTCCACACACACACACACACACACACACACACACACAGGGGATGTGTGTGTGTGTGTGTGTGTGTGTGTGTGTGTGTGTGCTGTCGCTGAGCAGATAAAACACACATCTGTGAGATAAGAGCTGACAGATTCCTCAGTCTTCTGCTCTGTGTCATATATTTGTGATAATCACTGCCCATCAAATACAACACACACGTGCACACACACACACACACACACACACACACACACACGCGCACACACACTGTGTCTGCCTGTCGGTCAAATTCTGCCATGCATGCGTGTGTGTGTGTGTGTGTGTGAGCTGTTTCTCACACCACACAGAAAACATCTGTTTCGATGCTGATCTCTGACAGAAAGATTTATTATTTAACACAGTTTTTAAATCAAACACAGTTTTTAAATCTAACACAGTTTTTAAATCAAACACAGTTTTTAAATCTAACAGTTTTTAAATCTAACACAGTTTTTAAATCAAACACAGTTTTTAAATCTAACAGTTTTTAAATCTAACACAGTTTTTAAATCTAACAGATTTTAAATCTAACAGATTTTTAAATCTAACACAGTTTTTAAATCAAACAGTTTTTAAATCTAACAGATTTTTAAATCTAACACAGATTTTAAATCTAACAGATTTTAAATGCTTGGACATTAAAGTCTTGGAGGAAATGACACAGAACCAAAATGGCGTCCGTCCCCTGACGTCGCCTGTGGCTCCGTGACACAAAACAAACATCGTCCTCCACCCAGGAAGTGTTCGGACTGCGGGGCCCGAAACCTGAGCAGTGCCACGCTGCACTTCAATCAGCCAAACTTTATTTACACGGCGCATTTCCACGACAAACCCGAGAAGCACGTGGACAGACGCAGCTACTGTTTCTCTGAATAACAAGACACGGAGACATAAACGACATACGCACAGACGCTAATCTGCGTTTATGTTTGTTCACGTATGATGGAAACAGATTTAAAGTTTTTTTGTGTTTTCTTAACACAGAGTCAGAAAAGTGACTACAAACTATCAGTGCTTTTGGTGTGAGGAGAGTGAGCGGTTTACAAACTCCAGTTTCCTGGTGAACAAAGACTGTGCTCGTGAAAAATAAAACCTTGTGTAAGCGATTTAACGTTCTCCCGCCGTCGTCTTCTTCCCACACATTTCCATCCCTCTGTTCTTTGTGGTTCATTGAAAAAAAAACCTCTACATTTCTCTCCACAGCCACCTCGTCCTTTCTTTCCCCTCATTATTACCTCACTCTCTCACCACTCTCCCTCCCTCCCTCCCTCCTTTTCTCTCTTCGTCTTCTTCTTCTCATCTCTGCCCTCGCGACGAGGACTCTCATTAAAGATGAAACCACAGACGAGAAAAGAAAAGATTCTTTCACAATCTAAAACTTCCGCTTTACAGTTCATTCAAGATTTCTGTACAATCTGAAACAGAAGGACCACACACACACACACAATGCATTCCCTTACCCTAACCTTAAATGTCCCTTAAATGTTGTGAGGACCAGACAAAATGTCCTCACTCTCTATGGTTTCCACTCTCTTTGGTCCTCACGCACACCCGTGCACACGCACACACACACACACACACACACACTCTGGTTAGGTCTCTGCAGGGACGTCTATTCATTCAGACAGACTGAACAAAGTCTTATCCCGAACCTTAACCATAGCCACAATCCAAATCCTGGTGCTACACTTTAACCAGTTCCTCATGAAATGAAGTTCTGCCCCACTAGGACCAGGTTTTGGTCTCTAGTAGGACTACTGTTGAGGACATTCATAGACGCAACGCATTCCCCTCGTCCCTTACCCTAACCTATAATGTTTGTCCGACTACAATCAAGCTAGTCTTAGTCGGACTAACATAACTGGAGAATGTGATTCATAGTCCAATTACTCCTGCATGTCTACGCTTAGTCGGACTGGAATCGGACTTTCTGCTCACGCACAAAAATGTCCTCCCCTGGTCTTTGACCCTGAAGTAGGAGACGACGTCTTTCTTCAAAAACACGACAACCACAAGAGACGCGTCCATTTAATGTGTGTCAACGATCGACATGAACAGCAGGAAACGTACGCAATCACAGCATCGTCCACTCTTTGTTATTCTGTGAAGTAAAGGTCAACGTGCACTAGCTTATAGAGCGATACAGCGTTAAAATCCCTGATTTTCTCTATGGACTTTGGTGCAGGGAGAGTGAGCGCTTTACAAACTTCAGTTTTCAGATGAAAAACGGCTAAAATAAAACCTTGTGTCAGCTTTTTAACATTCTCCAGCCGTCTTCTTCTTCCCAAAGAAGCAGCTCCCCCTTGTGGCTCATTAAAAACTGCATGTTGGTGAGTTAAAAATAAATGATGACATTTCCGATGATAAATCACGTTGAATGTGAGAAACGAGACGTACAAGAATCAATCTGCAGCTGCTTTTTTTTTTTTTTACATTCTTTCAAACACATCAAACAACCTGACACATGTTGGAATGCGGCCATTTCACACAACTCACTGCCAAGTCAAAGTGTCCCGGAGCTACATCTGCACTGAACACATGGAACTGACACTGATCTCCTCTGCTGTGGAAATGGCCCTTTAATCTGAACTGAATCACAGAGACGTAACAGAGGTCAGAAGTGAAAGTAGCGTCAGATTTGATGCATATTTTTTTCTTTTTATTCTTAGGTCACTTTAGAAATTAGGTTCTGCCTCGTTAGGACCAGGTTTTGGGCTCCATGAGGACTACTGGACCAGACAAGGTCAATCAGTTTATATTCATGTTAAAAGTCCGAGTTTAGTCAGACTAAGCAAATAAGTCAATTTTCTTATTGTCATGTTAACACGTTAGTCTGACTAAAATCGAGCTAGCCTTAGTCGGACTAACATACCCGGATAATGCGATTCAGTGATTTTAAAATTCAGTCTTTGACTTGGCAGTGAGTTCTGTGAAATGGCCGCATTCCAACATGTGTCAGGTTGTTTGATGTGTTTGAAAGAATGTAAAAAAAAAAAAAGCAGCTGCAGATTGATTCTTGTACGTCTCGTTTCTCACATTCAACGTGATTTACCATCGGAAATGTCATCATTTATTTTTAACTCACCAACATGCAGTTTTTGATGAGCCACAAGGGGGAGCTGCTTCTTTGGGAAGAAGAAGACGGCTGGAGAACGTTAAAAAGCTGACACAAGGTTTTATTTTAGCCTCTTTTCATCTGAAAACTGAAGTTTGTAAAGCGCTCACTCTCCCTGCACCAAAGTCCATAGTGAAAATCAGTGATTTTAACATCACAGCACACAGGAGCTGTTGATCCACTGCTGCCTCATCACTAAGTTCTAATAAGTTCTTTTGTAATTTTCGGCATTTGAAATCCTTCGTTCAGATTTACCTCAGTGACACAAAGTGACCACACGAGGCAGCAGAGGACCAGCAGCTCCTGTGTCACCGCCAGCTAAAACCGCTGATTTTCTCTATGGACTCTGGTGCAGAGAAGTGAAGCGTAACCATTTGATATGACAGACTGGTTTCCATGACTTCAGAAGACATTACATTGACTTACATTCATAATGTCCGGAGATTTACTCTAACCTTTACCATAACTAGTACTGACCTAATCCTAATCCTAATCCTAACCCTGACTTTAACCTTAAACTAATCCTGACCACAGCTTAACTATAAAGCATGTCTTCAACTTAAAATGTAATAATTTACATTTACACAATACCAGGTGTACACGCACACGCACACACACACACACACACACACACCACACACACACAGTGACTGTGTAAACAGATGTAGGTCCCCACAACGGAGGTTGAGGTCGTGTCACAGAGTGTTTGGTAAATACCAGAGTGAGGTGTCAGGGTAAATCAAGCAGAACTCTGTGTGTGTGTGTGTGTGCGTGTGTGTGTGTGTGTGCGTGTGTGTGCGTGTGTGTTATCAGTACATGTAACTCATCAAGTAAGAGCATCTTTAATCAGCTGTTATCTGTAACCACTGACTCTTATCTGGTAACGAGTTAAAGATCGAGGGCGCGCACACACGCGCGCACACACGCACACACACACACACTCTCTCTGTTTTATCTCAGGTGTGTGACAGCTTCATTAACCTCAGGAAACCTTCCTCCCTCCTCCTCTTCCTCCCTCCCCCCACCCATCCTTCCTTCCATCCTTTCCTTCCTTGTGGCCTGATCTTCTTTCCTTTCCTCACCTCTTTCAATTGAACCTTAAAATCACATCCTTTCTTTCAGGAGCTGTCCTCTTGTCTCCTTTCCTCCTTACTTTCCCTTTTCACCTTGATTTCCTTTTTTTAATTGACTTATTCCTTCCTCACTCCATCATCCTTCCGTCCTTCCAGTGATCTTCTTAAATCCATCCACCCATTTTCCCTCAGTGCTGTCTTCTCGTCTCCTTTACTTTCTTGTTTTTCCTTTTGCTTCCCCCCTTCCGTTCATCCTTCTTTCCTTTCCTCGCCATATTTTAATGGTACTTTAAAAATTCAACCTTCTCTTTAGTCTTGTCCTCTCCTCTCATTTTCCTTCTGCTTTCTGTCATCTCGTCTTCTCTAAATCTACTTACTACCTTCTCGGCAGGGGCGTCAAAGGTCAAGGTTCGACGCATGACATCACAGCGTGACAAGCAACACACACACACACACACACACACACACACACACAGTTCTGTGGAAAATAAATTGGTTTTGACAGATTCCCTCCGTGTGTGTGTGTGTGTGTGTGTGAGAGAGTTCTCATATCCGATCCCTCTTTAGGACCTTGACCTTGTCAGGACCAGTACTCCTCATGGAGACCAAAACCTGGTCCTAATGAGGCAGCAACTTCATTTCTATAAGATGTGAATTCTCTAACTGGTTATGGTTAAGGTTAGTAATGAAGCTTGGTTTAGTCTGTCCAAATGAACAGAAGTCAATATTTGGATTTTGGAGGACCTGGTTTAATAAGGGTTAGAATTAGGTTAAGGTAAGGGATTAGGGAATGCATTATGTCTCTAAGTGTCCACACAAAGAATGCAAAACCAGTATGTGTGTGTGTGTGTGTGTTCAGCTGTCAAAATCATAATTGGATGTTTGTATGTACATTATTATGCCAGTTCATATCTGTCTGAGGAACCAGCTATCAAAATAAAGGTGTGTGCGTGTGCGTGTGTGTGAGTGCGTGTGTGTGTGTGTGTGTTCCCATCCCGCAGCTCTGTGTGAGGTCAGTGTGTTTTCGTTGGATTGTTTCCACATGAGCGTCAGAAAACTCGCAGCAGGAGAAAACTTCTTGTCAAACACACACACACACGTGCACGCAAACTCACCCACACACACACACATCCAAACAGCAGGCACCCTCCTGTGTTGACTGACGCCTGGCGTTGGTTTCATTCGCCTTGAGCACCAGGTGGGTGGAGCTTTGCCACAATATGTCAAAAAGGATTTGACAGGTGATATTTAAGTGAAGTGATTGATTCTGTTAATCTGCGAGTGACGCAGTGAACGAACCTGCAGTGAGCTGTGGTTTTCACCCGTTCACTTTGATCTCCAGCACACGTTATTGCTGTTAAAATGTAACATATTCATTCAAAATTGATCTGAAAAAAATCTGGGTTTAAAATGTACAGCCTTGTAGCTCATCAGATCATCTGAAGTGATGATTGCATGGTCCAGCAGAGGGCGCTGTGAGGGCAGCTTGGCCTTTAGATCCACTTCAAGTCCATCAGAAATAAATAAGACAAAGACAGCGATGTTTTGTGGACACAAAGTGAAGCGTCCTGAGTGGACAATCTCGGCACTAAAGCGGCGAGTGTAAGTATTTCTGTTCGATGTTGAATTATGTTTTTTATCATGTGATGTTTTTTCCAGTTTGATTTTTCACACACACAGTTGTTCAGGTTAAAGGTTGTGAGTCTGATTCCTGCTCAGGTCACATGGGTCAACACTGACGCACACATGCTCTCCTGTGTATGTATGTGTGTGTGTGTGTGTGCGTGTGATCTTGCATTTGTTGCCTCTTTAGGACATTTTTTCTGTCATAAACACTGACCAGTAGTCCTCATGGAGAACCTGGTCCTACAGAGAGACATAACCTCATTTCTAGGACTAAGATTTGAAATTGTGGTTAGGTTAAGGTCAGGGTTAGTGAAGTTTGTTTAGTCTGTCCAAATGAATGGAAGTCAGTGTGTGTGTGCGTATGTGTGTGTGTTTGTTGCTCTGTAACTCCTGTCTGAGTCTCCACCAAATAAAACTTTATTAGCCTCACTACTGTTAACGCTGCAGCAACAAGCGCAGCACGACATCATGAACTACAGTCTGACTTCATTAACACACACACACACACACACACATTGTAAAACAGTAGCGACTCCAACATAACAGATAATGTCATTAAATGGCAACCAAAAACGAAGCAGTCCTTTAACTAAAATATAAATGCAGATTTATATGACCAAATTTTTGAATTAATTCGGTTAAATCACAAAATTCCAACTTAATCTCAGAATTCTGACCTTAATCTGAGATATATGATGATAAATTGTTGGTTTCCACATGTGGTCCTAATCCGCTTCCATAGTTTAAAGGCTGTTGTTAATGTTCATATTTCATATTCATGTTCTTTTTTTGCTGTGTTTTGTTCTGTTCTTGCACAGGAAACAATAAAGTTTATTTGATTTGATTGATTATGTTTTAATTGATCCGGCCCACAACAGTATCCATTTAAGAGTAAAACTCTTCCCTTTATGGTGTCCGTCCATTCATTCATTCATCCACTCAGTAAGTCTGCTCCAGTGATCTGAAGTTACAGGACACGTAAGAGACATGTTAGTGTGAGACAGCAGTGATCTAATAAACTTGGACATAAATTGTCCTCATGAGCTGCAGATGGTTTAAATGATTTCCTTCCATTAAGATAATTGGGCTTGTTTTAAAAGTTTATAGGTTCAGTCGTCAACACTTTTCTTTATTTCTTCCCGCTGCTCTCACGTAAACAAAAACATCTGTTCCTAAAAGGACGTTTTCCAACAGTTACACCACACATCGCACCCCGTGAACGTCTCTACCTCAAACAGCCAAGTGAAGAACAACAAGAAAATCTTTGTGAGACGGAGGACGACAGAGACGAGACCGTTCCTACCGTCATGTGACAGCTGCAGGCGTGGCCACGTCTGGCTTGGGGATTTGGCGTCTGGAGTGAGATTGGAGTTCACAGGTGTCAGCCACAGCAGTGGGAGGAGCCACAACATCAGGATTTGGAGAGACCCCGCCCCTCCGGTCATGACTCCTCCTGCCGTCTGAGGGTGTGTCATCGCTGATCGGTCGCCGCTGATGTGGAGAGAAAGAGGGAGCGGTCGGACAGACGGACAGACCGGTCACATCACACTGGGCCACAGCTGATTGGAGGAAAAAACAGGAAAATTAGAGATGCAAGAATTTCCGAGTTCCTAGACAGATGTTTCAAATGGAACAGATTTCCAACTCGGAAAGTCAAAGCAACCTAAAGAACCCTGACATAGGATTAATGTGAGGGTTAAGGGTTAACTGGTTATGGTTAAGGTTAGAGAATGCATGTCTTTTCGGATGAGTCGGATGACGGGACTAGAGTTAGAGGTTGGTTAAATTAGTTATCAACCAGAGCTTATCAGTGATTTTGGTCCCGTCTGAATGTGGCGTGTCAGTAATGATTACCAGGAGATCACGGGAACATTTATCTGGGGTACAAAGGTCCAGAAAAATTACCCCAGCTAATTCTGATCCTGTGTGAATAGATCTAGATGATCTGAAGGACATCTGCAAGACATGTGCAGAACTCTGCATAAATCTATAAATATCTATAGGACAACTACAGAACATCTACAAAACACCTGAAGAACAACTACAGAACATCTACAAGACACCTGAAGGACATCTACAGGACATCAACAAGACACCTGAAGGACATCTACAGAACATCTACAAGACACCTGAAGGACAACTACAGAACATCTACAAGACACATGAAGGACAACTACAGAACATCTACAAGACACATGAAGGACATCTACAGGACTTCTACAAGACACCTGAAGGACATCTGCAGAACATCTATAGGACAACTACATAACATCTACAAGACACCAGAAGGACATCAACAGAACATCTAACACACCTGAAGGACAACTACAGAACATCTACAAGACACCTGAAGGACATCTACAGGACATCTACAAGACACCTGAAGGACATCTACAGGACATCAACAAGACACCTGAAGGACATCTACAGAACATCTACAAGACACCTGAAGGACAACTACAGAACATCTACAAGACACATGAAGGACATCTACAGGACTTCTACAAGACACCTGAAGGACATCTGCAGAACATCTATAGGACAACATAACATCTACAAGACACCAGAAGGACATCAACAGAACATCTACAACACACATGAAGGACATCTACAGGACTTCTACAAGACACCTGAAGGACATCTACAGAACATCTATAGGACAACTACAGAACATCTACAAGACACCTGAAGGACATCTGCAGAACAACTACAGAACATCTACAAGACACCTGAAGGACAACTACAGAACATCTACAAGACACATGAAGGACATCTACAGGACTTCTACAAGACACCTGAAGGACATCTACAGAACATCTATAGGACAACTACAGAACATCTATAGGACAACTACAGTACATCTACAAGACACCTGAAGGACATCTGCAGAACATCTATAGGACAACTACAGATCATCTACAAGACACCTGAAGGACATCTACAGAATATCTACAAGACACCTGAAGGACAAGTACAGGTCATCTATAGGAAACCTGAAGGACATCAACAAGACATCTACAGAACATGTATAGGACATCTGCAAAGGTCAAACATCTACAAGCCATCTTAAGGATATCTACAGGACAACTAAAAGACAGTGAAAGAACATTTGTAGGACACCTGAAAGATACTTAAAAGACAACTTAAGAAAATCTAAAAAAAAAAAGTGCTATGATGAATGTCCTCACTTAGAGGCTGTACAAGAATGTGTGTGTGTGTTTCCTGTGTCTGTCGGTTTAGATTCAGATTTAAACACAAAGTGGGACAATGTCCAAAAGACACAAATAACACACATGTGCTATAAACCTGAACCACACACACACACATACATCCGATGAGTATACAGGAAGAGACAGTTTGTCCCTCGTCTGTCTCCATGTCGACAAGTCTGATGTGGTTTCCTCGAGTCGACTGTGGCGGCGAGAGACACGAGACACTGTCAAACGTCTGTTTTGTTTTCAGATGATGACTCAGCACATATTTGCTCGGGAGTGGCCGCGGTTTGTTGTTTTACCATGAAAGGAAGACAACAGCGTCTCTTCTGTCTTTTGACGAGACAGATTTACCGATGTTTGTCCAAACCTCCTCATCTTCATCGTCCTCATTTTCTATGACACCCTGTAATCGTGTCTTCATTAAAAAACTTATTTGTTTTGTTTTGTTTTGACTTTTGTTTCCACACTTTCAGGAAATAACAAATCAGTCTGTCATTCACCAGGTTACGCTTTTAACTTGAAAAGCTTTTTATCCCCCAGGCAACCAATTATGGGCTTTAAGCAGCAGGATATTAAAGTCTGTGATTATGCTGAGTCATCCACTGTTGTCTTTTTAGGACACACTAAAGTAAAAACAAACAGACAAATGGATTAATGACAGTGATCAATTAAATGGGTGTTCCATTTGTAGTCTGGGAAAACTGGGAATTTCCTACTAGAGGAACTATGAGTCTGTCTAAAGGACATCTACAGGACAACTAAAGGACATCTAAGGGACCACTAAAGGACATCTACAAGACCACTAAAGTACATCTATAGGACCACTAAAGGACAACTAAAGGACATCTACAAGACCACTAAAGTACATCTACAGGACATCTATAGGGAAATTAAGGGACATCTACAGGACAACTAAAGGACATCTAAGAGACAACTAAAGGACATCTACAGGACAACTAAAGGACATCTACAGGACAATTAAAGGACATCCACAGGGCAACTACAGGACAACTAAAGGACATCTACAGGAACCACTAAAGGACATCTACAGGACAATTAAAGGATATCTACAGGACATCTACACAACATCTAAGTCTGTCTGTGGTGTCCATCCACACTAAAATTGGACCTCACAGTTTTCAAAATAAAAGTCTAAATTCCACACTAAACCACAATACCTCATTTTTTTCAAAATAAAGGTCTCAGTGTCCGTATGTCCACACAGCTTTATTAACATTTTTTTCCAGACAGAAGGTCAGAGGTGAACAATATTGTTGAGGAAAACTGTTCCCACAATTATCAGCTCCAACAGCTCTTTGTTTTCTCTTCCTGTTGCTCCGTGGGTAGGGGGGGGTGGAGCTTAACAATAAAGAAATGAGAGTTCAGCCTCAAAAGCTTTCACTCATTTCAAACTACATGTTTTTTTTGGTTTATTTTCAGTCAGAAATCAGATGAAAACTTGATTTCCAGTTGTTTTATTTAAAGCTGCAGAGTGAGACATCAAGCGTCACACTGACCTTTTGACCTTCAGCGTCCAGAAACTGAGCATGCCGACACGTCAGCTCTTTGTCCGCAGCTTCTGACGCCGTTCAGGGGAAATGATTTGTTTAAATAAAACATTAAGAATAGAAAAGTCAAATAAAAGAAATGTGGTTTGTTTACACGGCGTCACCCAACTTCCTCTTCTGGTCCTGTCATAACGACAGCCACCACTAGAGGTCACCTGACAGGAAACACAGCTATGAGTCCGTCTGTGGCGTCCATCCACACTGAAATACAACCTCACGGTCTTCAAAATAAAACTCAAGATAAAAGGCTCAGTGTCTGTTTGCACAACCTTGCAATTTTCAAAATAAAATCCTCACTTCCACACTAAAAGAAGGACCATGTAGTTTTCAAAATAATCTCCTCAGTTTGTCTTCATCTACACTAAAACACTACCCGCCGGTTTTCAAAGTAATAGTCACAGTTTGTCCACACCTAAACACAACAATGCAGTTTTCAAAATAAAAGGTGCAATTCCACACTCAACTACAACCCTAACCCTTTTCAAAATAAAAGTGTCAGCGCCTGTGTGTCCACACTAAATCAAGACCACGTAGTTTTCAAAATAAAAGCCTCAGGTTCTCTTTATCTACAGTAAAACACTACTGTGGTTTGGGAGTTTCTGTTCACAGTAGTCCACAGTTTTCAGAATAAGAAAGTTTCTCAGTTTCTCTTTCTTCACAACTTAACACAACTTAATTTCTTTTAAGACACACTGAACTACAAGGTATAAAAAAAAAAGAAAAAAAAGTTTTTCACATTAAAAGCCAGACAAAACTGACTTTGGCGATCAGAGACGAGTGGATTCATGGAGATGAACTCTGATTTGTTTGTTATCGTCGTCAGTGAAGTGAGAACCTGCTGCTTTGATGAGACTGAACTCACTTTTGACCTTCCTTACATAAAAAAAAAACCAGGCGCCCCTGAATGCCTCAGATGCCTTCATTGACCTCGAGGATCCGTGGAGAATAACTGCTAAAGGGCTTCCTTCACTCCCGGTCGAGGGATTAAACTGTTTTATTGTGTTTGGAGGAGGACGAGGTGAAAATGAGGGTGAAAACTGAAAAATCTCATTTTAACTGCCCGCTTGATTTATCCACGCTCACAACGACCCGATTCCATTAACCCCACATATTCTTATTTATCGCTTCACGTCCTGGCACTTCCTCCCTTCTTTAATCCTCCTGCTGCTGATTTTCTTTCTTTTTTATTTCTCTGATACGATGATGTTTCGGTGTCCGTCATCGGCCGCGAGGAGGCGACAGCTTTACAGCCTCCCTCTCTGCCAGCGCTCTAATCCCCTCCGTGATTTAATAACTCCACTCCCCCTCCCCACTGATCCCCCGTGTCGTCTTATTACGTCAACATTAAATTGAGTTAATGTCTCCCTCTGCTTTCTTACATCTTAAATCCACTGTAGGCCTTTCTCTCTTTTCATGTATCGCACTATTTCTTTGGGAGAATCCATAACTGTAATTACAAACACACACACACACACACACACAAATATTTGTAATGATCTAAAAATATGTGGTTTTAAAAACATGACATTCAGGTCAGTAAAAAAAACCACTCCTGCAGTAAATGACTAAAACGCAGCCACACATTTTGTCTTTCAAATTAAAGGTCTCGCTGTCTGTATGTCCACACTTAAAGACAACCCTGCATTTTTCAAAATAAAAGCATCAGTTCAACAGCAACTATATCTCTAGTGCCTTACTAGATTCTTCTGTTTTGTTGGATTTTTTTTGCTTATATTCTGCTTTATGTACAAATATAAAAAACATTTTTGACCCAGATTCACAAAAAATGAATATATAAAGAAATAATGAATATATAAATGTACATAAGATGTATTTTCTTTTTTAAATCAGTCAAGTTATATGGATTTAGTTGTATTTATTCACTTTTATTTCTATAGTTCCAAATGGTAAAATGAACATCAACACAAATTTGGGGCCCATTTCTGATAAAATTTCATCTTCTACCGCTTTATCCTCCACGAGAGTTGCTCTCTTTGTACGATCTTTGATTTTTTCTTTAATCATGCAGCTGTTTACGATTTAGCTGGATTCTTTTTTCCACCTTCACTTTTATGTTTTATCAGAAAAAAAGAATCACAGCTGTTGAATGTTGAAATCGATGCTGTATTATTTATGGAACCTGTCTCTGCCAATGTTTTACCAGTGATGTTACATCAGAAATGTCATGTGTTCACAGTACAGCACAGAGCAGCTGTAGAAACGTCCTTTTGTTTAAGTCAATAATAAAAGCAGGTGATTTGATTTATTGTCACAGAATTCCACAAGCACAATGGAAAAAGATCATTTGTCTGAGATTTTGGACAGATATAGAAATACTCTGTCGATCATGCACTGAAATAAACTCAGTCTAAACACTTGAAAATGACTGGAGTCACAATAACTGTTAAAAGTCATTGTGAACTGTCAGCAGCAGCTGAGACTTTAACAAAACTCCTAAATCTCTGTTTATTTCAAAGGGGTTTAGTCAACGAGGGAGAGGGCACTGCTTTTATTGAGGAGTTGATTCACATGTGGCCACAGGGGATCAACTATTGCATCAAACATGAAAAATGAGCTGGACAAACAACATGCCGAGATCGTTGCGTTTCAGCTTCCTCCTCCTCGCTGACTCTGCTCGGCGTTGAGAAAGAGTCGATGTCACAGATTCTCCACAGGAGGGAAAAACAAGATTCTTGAACGTGGCACAACAACTTGAACGATGGTGAAATAGTCCAACGTTTTTATGCGTTCTGAAGACGTCACAAGAGAAACTGACACGTCTAAAATCTTGTATGGTTAAAGCTGACGTACGCAAGGTTTTGAATGTGAAGAAAATGTCGGCAGGCAGAAATCCCGCGCTCATGATGGCGCAAGTAAAGTGAGACGACTTTGACTGAAAACACAAAGTAGTGTGAATGAAAAGTTCCAGAAGTGAACTCTGCTGCTCAAAAAACCTGGTCGTTCAGCAGTTTGAGGGTTTAATGTGCCGTTCCTTTTGTAGTCGCAACAGAAACTGCTAGCATAAACACAAACTCAGTGTAAAGACAGAAACTGAGAGTGTAAAGACAGAAACTGAGAGGTAAAGACTGAAACTAAAGACTGAAACTGATCTAGCGTTGAGCTGAGGCATGTAAAGACAGAAACTGAGGATCGCAGAAACTGAGAGGTAAAGAAGAATCTGAGAGAACTGAGAGCTGATAAGACAGAAACTGGAGAGGTAAAGACAGAAACTGAGCAGAAGACTGAAACTGAGAGGTGAGAAAGAAAGAAAACAGAGGTAAAGACTGAGAAGGTAAAGACTGAAACCGTGAAAACCACTGAGGAGGTAAAGACTGAGTAGCCTGTAAAGACAGAAACAGAGGTAAAGACTGAAACTGAGAGGTAAAGACAGAAACTGAAAGAAAGGAACTGAGAGCGTAAAGACAACTGAAGAGAGCGAAGACAGAAACTGTAAAGAGAGACAGAAACTGAGAGGTAAAGACAGAAAGAGGGGCTGAGAGGTAAAGACAGAAACTGAGAGGTAAAGACTGAGAAGAAACTGAGAGGTAAAAGACTGAGTGTAAACAGAAACTGAGAGACAGAGCTGAGAGGAGCCGTGAAAGAGAAACAGAGGTAAAGACTGAAACTGAGAGCGTAAAGACAGAAACTGAGGCGACAGAAACTGAGAGGAAGACAGAAGACAGAAACTGAGAGAGGTAAAGACAGAAGAGGTAAAGACAGAAACTGAGAGGTAAAACTGAGAAAGACAGAAACTGAAAGATGTGAGGAAAAGACAGAAACTGAGAGGTAAAGACAGAAACTGAGGAGAAAGACAGAAACTGAGAAAGACACTGAAACTGAGAGGTAAAGGCTGAAACTGAGAGTAAAGACTGAAACTGAGAGGTAAAGACAGAAACAAGAGGTAAAGACTGAAACAGAGGTGAGAGCGAGAGAGAAACTGAGAAAGCAGAAACTGAGAGGTAAAAGAAACTGAGGTGAAGACTGAGGGAAAGACAGAGAACTGAAACTGAGGGTAACTGAAGACAGAAACAGGAAGAAACTGACAACTGAGAGAAGACAGAAACTGTTGAGAGCAAGACAGAAACTGAGAGGTAAAAGACAGAGAGAAGACAGAAACTGCAGAAACTGAGGGTAAAGACAGAAACTGAGAGAAAGAAGAAACAGAAAAGACAAAACTGAGCTGACAGATGATTGAGGCTGAGAGGGGTGAAGAGGAGAGCAGAAGTAAAGACAGAAACTGAGAGACAGAAACTGAGAGCGTAAAGACAGAAACTGAAAGGTAAAGACAGAAACAGAGGTAAAGACAGAAACTGTTGGGACAGATGGACATAAAATGGACGACAATAGAGTATAAATGAGCTTTAACGCTGTTTGACACCAGAGAAGAAGAACAGATGAAACAGAGTCAAGAGGTCGAGGGTCAAAATCAACATGACGTCATTCCACAGTCGACCGGGCGACATGAGAAGGAATCGTAGAAAAACACGATGAATTAGGACATCAGACTCATTTGGTTCTCCAAACCAAAGACTCTTCCAGGACGAGTGTTTTTACAGCGGGACGACCACGAGCGAGAGTCAAGACAAACAAACGCTGCTGTGGGAACTGAGCTGCAGCGTGCAGGGCATTCTGGGAAGAGGAAACCATCTCTGTCCGTCTGTGTCTGATCACGGCTGCTCACGCTCTGTTATCTGCGCGAGGCCTCGAGGAAATATTCCCCCCGCTCTCTCTGGAGAGTTCTGGGAAGAGGAAAAGAGCCGACGTCATCCATTTCCAGATGGCGGCACCAGGAAAAGAGAAGAATGGGAAAAACGGGCCCCAAAGATTCTGACACAAACACCTGCAGCTGGTTACTTGTCTCACAAACAGGCCACAAGTCATTTTCACCTTTACTTCTAAATGTGGAAACAGGAGTTTGAGCTTTCATGTCCATCATTTCATGTTTAAGAGCTTTAAAAAGACCACTGTGATTCAATTTAAGAGCTTAAATTCACAACGTATGAACCCGCTTAGCATCTTAGTAGCAGAGCTATCAATATGCAGGACAATCGTCTTGTCAGTCCTTAATCCGTGACATGTTTCCGTGGAAACGCAACTGAATGCTCAAACTAAAATGATGATCTGTGATCAGTCAATTTACAGTGTTCTGGACTACAAGATCATTTTTCCACTAAATTTTTTTTGCTCTAAATTTATGTCTTTACACTCTAAGTTTCAGTTTTTACGCTCTTTTTCAGTTTTTACACTCTAAGTTTCAGCTTTTACGCTTTGTTTCAGTTTTTACACTCTAAGTTTCAGTTTTTACACACTAAGTTTAAATTTTTACACTCTAAGTTTCAGTTTTCACACACTAAGTTTCAATTTTTACACTCTGTTTCAGTTTTTACGCTCTGTTTAAGTTTTTTCACTCTAAGTTTCAGTTTTTACAAAGTTTCAGTTTTTACACTCTGTTTAGTTTTAAGCTTGTTACGTTTTACACTCTGGTTTCGGTTTTACACTGTTTTTTATACTAAGTTTCAGTTTTACTCTGTTTTACACTCTGTTTCAGTTTTTACGCACTCTGGTTTTACTTTTACACTCTAAGTTTCAGTTTTTTTACACTAAGTTGCAGGCTCTGTTTTTTCAGCTGTTTCAGTTTTACACTGTTTGAGTTTTACGCTCTGAGTTTGGTTTTTTACTCTGTTTCGATTTTATACTCTAAGTTTCAGTTTTTACACTCTGTTTCAGTTTTACTCTAAGTTTTAGTTTTAGCTTTCTTTTTCTAAGTTTTTTCAGCCACTCTAAGTTTCAATTTTACACCTTTTCTTTTTCAGTTTTTACACTCTGTTTCAGTTTTTCAAAGTTTTTTTTACGCCTGTTTCATTTTCAAGTTTTTTTTTTGTCTGTTTTTTACACTTAAGTTTCAGCTTTTACGCTCTCTTTCACTCTGTTTCAGCTTTTACGTTTCAAAGTTTCAATTTGCACTTTTCAGTTTTACATTTACAGTTTTACACTGCAGTTTTATGTTTTCTTTCAGCTTTTACACTCTGTTTCAGTTTTCACTCTAAGTTTCAGTTTTACAGTTTCTTTTTACACTCTTTTCAGTTTTTCGTTTCAGTTTTTTAAGTTTCAGTTTTTACGCTCTGTTTCAGTTTTTACACTAGGTTTCAGTTTTTACACTCTAAGTTTCAGTTTTTACGCCCTGTTTCAGTTTTTACATTCTAATTTACCATTTTTATGCTATTTAAATGAAGTCTGATTGATTGATAAGAAAATTAATAATAACATCAACAACAACAGAAAAACAGCACAAGCTGCATATTACAGCTTTAACTGCACAGATATGAGCTGAGTTCAACAAGAACAAACTGTAAAACAATGTTTAATCAGAAAGAACACGATATTCAGATTATCACGTCAGGAACACGGTGAACTGATAATCCAGAGTGTCTGCACAGTTTCTGTCACAGCAAACACTGAAACAAATAACAGAATTCCTGAGGTTAGAAAAGATGAACTCATCATATGGTGGTGAACATATTTGTGAGGAGTTATTGCAGCTGGTGTTTCTCATCGTGTCTGACGATGATTAACAGTAGAATTATGAGAGAGACTTTGTGGTTTGATGTGATATTAAAGCGCTCATTTGTTTTGCTAGTTTTTTATGGGAGAGGATTATGGAAAATTTACGCAGCCCCTAAAGGGACATCGAAAAAAAAAAAAAAGCAATGTTTCTGGTGAGCACAAGAAACGTAAAGTTTGAAAATAAAAAGAGAAGCTTTCAGATTAGAGTCAAAATTCGGAGAAAAAATGTCAGAACTCTGGCATGTTTTTACTTTAATCCCTGGGGAAAAAACCTCAGAGATTTAAGTAAGAATTCTGTCCTTTTTTCTCGAGATTAAAGTCAGAATTCTGTCTTTTATTCTCAGAGAATAAAGTTGGAATTCTGCTTTTTTTTTCTTAGAGTTTAAAAGTCTGGCTTTTCTTTTCCCTGAGATTAAAGTCAGAATTCTGCTTTTTGTCAGCGATTAAAGTCAGAATTTGTGAACCTGGGTCTTTTGAGTGCTGACCTCTATATGAAGCATCAGGACCTTATGAAGGCAGCGCTGTAACTCTGCAGTGAGCGATCGACGACAGTAAGTGAGCGCTGACAAACTGCAAAAACACACGGGTCCATATGTCGAGTCGACGCTCGTAACAACCTGACATTCCACTCAGTCTGTCGGGAGCAGTGAAAAAAAAAGAAACACGTAGATTTACACGAGAGACGAGAGACGCTCAGTGAAGACGTGTTTTATTCGTCTTCACGTCGACTTCTACGAGCTGCGAGGGTTCTGGAATGTTCAGGGTGCGGCAGGTGTTCAACAACAGAGGGGAGAAAATAACAACACTTATATTTTATATATATATACATAAAGTATATATGTATATACACACACATATATACACATATGTGTGTGTATATATGCGAGAGAACCCACGCACACGGGGAGAACATGCAAACTCCATGCAGAAAGGAGTG